>NW_020824866.1:600000-703946 GCF_003285875.2 Drosophila novamexicana | reverse complement strand
TATATATATATATATATCACAGATAATATTCGTAAATTATATAGCTGAGTCTCAAAGTGATTTTCAATATCTAAATATTATCTCAGCTTAGGCAAAAGATGTTCCATGTAAGAACTTTATCCTTAAGTCAGCTTTCACAGATATTATATATATATATATATCTGAACTATTTGTAGAGTAGAGAAGTTAGCGAAGAACTGATTCTTGGTCAGATGCAATGCTTTTGCCAAGGCCAAAAGCAGTTCGAGTCTTAACAAATAGTTGCATATAGGTTAACTTTTGATTATTCCAATATTTGTGTATATATATATATGCTAAAAATTGAATTGGAATAAGTTGTTCTCAAAGGTTTCTCATCTAAGAACTCACACTTCGAGCAATGCAATGCAATCCACTTGCCAAAGCCAAAAGAAGCTCTAGTCTTAACGGATTGTTCATGCTAGTCATGATATATCTATATATATATATATATATATATATATATGGGTTGATATCTTACCACTCGATGTAGATGTTCGTTGACGACTTGCTTTGATTTGCGGCTGCGGCTTCTAATTGAAAGCGACAAACATTTTGCCTCTCTCTCTCTCTCTCGCTCTCTCTCGCTCTCTCCCTCCCCCCACTGCTCCACCCTGTAGAGTCTCTAATTAATGTCAGGCCCGTTTCGTGCGTTAATGTGTTAAAGGGCCGGGCCAAAGGCATCGCTGGACAAATGTTTAATGACACACACACACCCCCTACCCCCCCCCCTACACTCCCCCCCCCCCCCCCCCCCCCCCCCCCCTGCCTTGCGGGTCACCGCCTGTCAAAGTTCACTTGTTTAATTTTCATAAATAAAAATGGCTCGAGCACCTGTGCCCCTGCACCTGCCCCCCTGCCCCCGCCTTTGGGTAAATATTCAGCTGACGTTCCACAACGCAATCAAAGTGCACTGGCACGCCCCTCAACCCAACCCCCAACCACCGCCCCCGCCCCACTCTCCAGCTGCGGCTCAATTAAATGGGCGTAACGCATTTTCTTTTAGTTTATATCAGGTTTTTGCTGTTCCTTCTGCTTTATTTCTTTTTGTTTTTTTCAAAAGTTTCCAGCACGCGTTTTGTTTTTTTCCACACACCAATGTCATTAGGCTGGGCAGGGGTAGGGGGTGGGGGGTGGGTGGTGGGTGTGTGCAACCCCTTGTAGCCAGAACTAACCCCCCACGCTCCCCCCACCCTCTAGCTAGCCCAGGCAGGGTTTTTTCTTTATTTTTTTGGTCTAGGACATTATCGATGTGCTAAGTTGACAAATGCGTGGCAAGTTTCCCCTCCCCCTCACCCCCACTCCCCCCCTGCAGGCAATTTGCATGGCATGGCCAACTGTGTTGGCATTTTTATGCAGCCGCTTGACAACAATTTGGGGCCCATGAAAAATGCATAATAATTGCAGTCGGCCGGCAGCGACAGGACACGGGACACGGGACACGGGACACATCCTGGCCCGTGCCGTGAGAGATGAAAAATGCATGTGGCTCGTCCAATTTGTGCGTAATTTCGCATGTGAAATTCATTTGGAATTCGTAAACGTTTCCCATTTAACTATTTGTGCAATTATATGGCTAACGATCTCTGAAATTGGCCCAGGCACACGCTTCGATTCTGACAAATATCAATTACATAAACGTTGCGACAATTGATATATTCGCAACAAATACGACAAACTATTATTACTCAATTGTTTACAAAATTAACTTACCTAACCGAGTCCCAAGATTCCTGCGATGCATTAGTTTCCTTTCGGAGAGGAATCAATCCGAAAAGAAAGTTATATTAGACTTGGACTTATGATCCAGCCATACGTTAGTTTCTTTTGATAAGTTAGCGAAAATATGGCTAGACTACAAATACTCTAGTTCTTATGTTTTGCATTTCCTTTGAAAAAGCACAACAGGCATTAATTCCAGCAAAGGCTTTGAAGAGAGTAGGAAAGATGGGAATATCAGAGAAATGGGGAACTCAGGCATACGACAGGGATTCGGGTGCCTGGATGATGGATTCAACTAGAAGAGGAGCAAGGGAGCAAGTGCATGCCGAAGAGAGGAGTTCTCTCTCTCGCTCTCTCTCTCTCTCCTCTCTCTTTCTCTCTCTCTCTCTCTCTCGCTCACTCTCTCTCTCTCTAAAACCAAAAGCAGAAACGCACAAATTACAATAAAAATGCCATAAAAATAGTCGCATAAATGGTGTGCAGATAGGTGGAATGGGGAAGGGGGAAAAGGGGGTTAGAGGTCAGCACAATTAGCATAATAAACATTTAAAAGCAAATGAAATGTTTAACGTGCTTGCGCTTGCTGTTAGTTTTTTTTTTTGTAAATTGCATTTGCGCCCACTTAAAATTAAATGAAAATTAATTTGACAGAAAATAAAAAAAAGAACGCCAGCTAATTAAGTGGCCGCTTCCGCTGACGACGGCGACGCCTACGCGGCAGAGAGTGGGGGCAGCGGCAGCGGAAGTTAAAGCTTGGCTTAATGGGCGATCCAACCAAATTCGGGCATCAAGCGAAACCGATACCGAGACCGAGTCCAAGACCGAGACGGAGACCGAGACTGACCAAAATTGGTAACAAAACGCCGCTAAGTGGCTAACTAAATCGAGAATTACGCTGTTTACACGCTCCGCTTGCCTAATGAGTCGCCCCTACCCCCGCCTAGCCTCACCCACCACGCACAGAGTGAGTGAGAGCGAGAGCGAGACAGTGCTTATCGCGCCTCGCTGATAAGACTGAGAATGCGCTTGCGTTTGCCGCGCTTGGCCAACAGGTGGCGCGCCGTTGAGGGGGGCGCCAGCGAACGCAACTGTACCTACTGGGGCTGGGAACAGTTTGCCTAGTCCGCAACGCTTTCGCTTTCGCAGCAACCGAGAACAGCGAACCGAAAGGAACAGGAACAAGAATTGAATATTAAACGCATATTGTATAAAATATTTGTTGTTTTTTGAAGTATGCATGAAATGCATAAAGCAAAGATGGCAAACACAAAAAAAAAAGAAGCGAAATACAAACAAAATATGATGACGACGGCGACAAGAACAACAACAACAGCAAGAAGGCTGCTGATGATCATCATGATAATACGTTCTAGATGTGTGCTCATTATGATCTTGTTGACGGGCCAGCCTTATAATGAAGAACATGACTTCGATTCGCCAGAACCAGAACCAGGCGAAACAGAGGAACCCCAAAAAACAACAACAACAACAACAAACAGAGGACAAGACCAAAAAATAATATTAAAACCAAAAAAACACACACACATAAGGAAAAGGAAAAGGAAGACAGAAAAAAAAGCTGCGACGTTGAAGACGGCGTCTTTTTGGCGCCAGAAAAATAACGACAATGCGTGGAGCTGCTTAAGCAGGATGAGGGGAGAGGGCAGAGAAGGTCGCACAGGCAGTGGGTGTAGAGCGAGCGAGCGAGAGCAGCAGCAGCAGCAGCAGCAAGACGCGCAGCTTTCAGCAAAAGCTTGAGCGAGGGCAGCGTGTGAGCAGCAGAAGGCGGGCGTTGGGTGTAATAGCGATGGGTAAAACTGCAGCGCGGCGAAAGTGCGAAAGGGCAAGAAAGCAAACGCAAAGAAGAAGCAGCAGTGGCGCAGCAGCAGCAGCGCCGCCGACGTCGCGTTCGGCTAAAAAGAAATGTCAAAAAGAATGAGAACGGTCCAATGAATTTGACAAACATTTCCTAGATGTGCGCTGGCAGATCAAAGAAGGCGACGACGACGACGACGGCGACGGCGACGACGGCGGCGACAATCTGCAGACGTAGATCTTTTGTGTGTGCGCTCTCTCGCTCTCGCTCGCGCGCTCTTTGTCTCGCTTTGGCCAGGCAGCAAATTAGTCAAATTAGCATAGTCACACAACGAGAGCTGTCGTTGATCCTCGCTGTCGCTGCCGCATCCCTATCGAGCTTTCTGCTTTGCCTGCGCCTCCTTTTGTCTCGTGGCACATTCACGCGTTGTGCGCAAACCCGGCTTGGCTTTTAGCATTAGTTTACACTTGATTAGAACGCTAATTGGGCCACGGCAAGGATGCGCGGCACTCTCTCAGTCAACGTCGCCGTCGCCGTCCGCAACGAGTACTCGCACCACACTCACTAGCTATTCACTGAGCTGCGCAATTTTCGCGGAAATGAACGCAGAAGAAAAAGGGGGGGGGAAAAAAAAACTCGTTCCGACAGATGTGTGTCAGGGTTTTAATCAACGCCCGATCCATCGTATACATTATCTATCCATAGAGCGAGAGAGCAAGAGAGCGAGTTAGCGCTTAGTAGGGTGAGAGCAGGAGAGAGTTACTAATTGGCTTTATAAGAGCTTTTCCCATTAAGCAGTTACTTTCCGATCTTTGCTGCGTTTCCAGTGTGCCCAGCGCAAGCTTATGAGCTGCTCGCCGTTAGCAGGTACGGGGCAGGACGCATGGTCACATCTAAATACTTGAAGAAATTGCCGAAGCAGTTTTTATAGATTTTGTTTAATTTTGCTTTAATAGTTTCTATCTTTTGTGGGCTGAAAAGGCGCAGGTTAACTTTTTGCTCTCGTCTTGCAGATATACTACATATGTATTTGCGTTTAGTAAGAGCTCTATTAAATGTATAACTTAGTACATCTTTAGATTTATTCAAATTGAGCGAAATGTTTCTTTCTTTAAAAATATATGTAAGATTCGAATCCGATTGCGCGAGCTTTGCCCTGCTGCTCTCACGAAAGCTTTTGCCAAAGGTTGAGCATCTCTTTTATTATTCGTTTTTGTTTTTGTTTTCTTCTTTCATTTGTGGCTGTGCTTTGGTGTTGATTATTAATTTTGATTTCAATTCTTTTGCGCGCAGCCATTCCACTTGACTCGCGCTCTCTCGCTTGCACGCGCGCAACGCTATGGCGCTGCTGCTGCGCTGCCACCGTCGACGTTTTGTGTCTCACGAAAACGCTTTATGAATTTTAAGTGGCAAAAATTGACGAGCTGCTGCTTTGGTTTTATTCCTTTTTTTATTGTCGCTTATACATATTTATATGTGAGTATTTGTGTGCGTGTGTGTGTGTGTGTAGCTATTTATTTAATATTTTTCTGGAGCCGACAAACTCGAGAAGAAGTTAAATATTATATGAACAAATTGTATGAAGCATTTGGTGCGTTTTTAACTGCGCTGCGTGTTTTGATTGCCTGATGCGACCGCGACCGCGACGACGACGACGACGACGGCGGCGACGACTGCGACAGCGACTGAGATTACGTTTTTGGTAACACACAAATTTATGTAGCCACTCGAAATTTATGAATAAAAATTCATTTGTTCTGGGAAATAAAAATCAAATTTATGTAGCACCTTGGTAAAACGTTGCATTGAAATTGACACGCAGCCAGAAAAGCATAAAACAAGAATCACAAAGAAAAATATGTATGTACACTGCACGATAAAAGCAATTACGCACGCACGCAAAACAAGAACAACTATGAGCAGCAGCAGAGGCAGCAGTGGCAGCAGAGGCAGCGCAGCGCAGCTTATGCGAAAGAAGAGAGTGCGAGAGTGTGTGAGTGCGAGCCTGAGCCTAAGCCTAAGCCTATGCTTGGCTCTCGCACCCGTTCCCACACATCTTCTAACCACCCACACTCAGCTGTGTGTGTGTGTGTGTGTGTGTGTGTGTGTGTGCGGTGCTCAATGGTCTCGTGGATTCGGCTGACGCTGCGCTGCTGCTGCTGCTGCTGCGGCTGCGGCTGGCTGTTATAGGTGTCAATGACGTGCGCTATCAGTTTTCATTCATGCCTGTTACCTTTGCCTGCAAAACTACTTGGGCACAACAACAACATCAGCAACAACAACAACTTAGCTGCTGCAGTTTTGCTGCTCTCCTTGTTGTTGTTTTTTAAGCTTTACGCTATTTTGCATGCGTCTGCTGCCGGCTGTTTGCGATTTCGCACTCTCTCGCTCTGGCGCTGCGTGCGCCTGTGTGTGTGCGTGCGCGTGTGTGTGTGTGTTTGTGCAGTCAATTAACGCCAAACAAAAGCTTCGTGCCTTCATGTTTGTGTGTGTGCGTTAGTGTGGGGGTGGGCGCGCTCAATAAAAGAACAAAATGCAGCAGCAGCAGAGGCAGCAGCGTCGAAAGTTTTGCATTTTTGCTGTATTTATGCTCTCTGTGTGTGCGCGTCTGTGAGTTTTTGTTGTTGTTGTTGCTGTTGCTGTTGTTTGTCTGCGTCGTGTTAATTGAGTGTGAAGTCGAGCTTTTGTTGTTGTTGATATTAATTGTTAAGCAACAAAGGCGCGAAATATGTTTTAGCTGCTGCTGCTGCTGCCACCAAAAGCTGTGCCGCAACAATCACAGCTGGCTTGCGTGCCAGCGTCGGGTCTCAGTTGCTGCCTCGCTGCCTGCCAGAGCAAGTGTTGATTTCATTAATGCAATTGCAGCCAGCAGAAGCAGAAGAAGAAGCAGAACAACAACAACTGCAGCTAGCAGAGCGACAAGTTTCTTTTGCACACTCTCTCTCTCTCGCTCTCAGTCGCCCTCTCTCCCAGTTGCTCTTGCTCTGGCGTTTGGTGTGATCGTGTGTTGACTGCATTTAATTGTCGTCGCCGTCGCCGTCGACGTCGACGTCCGTCCCATTGCCGCCGCGTTCGTTGTCACTTTGAGTTAACAACTCGATTACACGCAGCGACTGCGCTGCCGCCGGCAATGTGCAATTTTTGAATTATTAATGAATCTCAGCTTCGGTCTAGGCGCAAATACAATAAAAAGAAACGCAGCAGCAGCAGCAGCAGCAGCAGCAGCAGCAGCAGCAGCAGCAGAGACTGTGCTAATAAAAAACAATTAATATAAAGTGTATGTTTAGTGTTGACAGTGTTGTTGTTGTTGCTGCACTCTTTGATTATTTGTACTATTAACGCGTCGAGAACTCGTTATTTTCTGTCTTCACGTCCGTGTGCGTGTTCGTGTGCGTCTGTGTGCGCTCACCTCGTCGTATGTAATTACTTTTAGTTGGCCATAATTTGTCAATTGCTATTTTGTTGCACTGGCAATCTAGCAGCGACAACGACAACGACAACGACAACGCCAATGCCAAGCAACAACGACAACGACAACGACAACGTCAGCGGAAGTGCAAGTGCGCAGTCAACAGGGTGAGCGAGTGTTAGAGAGGGAGCGAGGTAGGGAGGGAGGGAGGTAGGGTGCTAGAAAGGACTGGAGATGGTCGTAAGAGTGTTTGGCAGCTTTAAAGCATTAGCTTAACGATTGCTACTCGTCACTTTTGCTACTCGTTGGCAGCTCTCGCTGAATATTGAACAGTCTATGCACTCGCTACTCGTTAATTGTATGCTAATCTTTGCTCGTTACTTTACCTTCAAAGAGCTACTCGTTGGTTATATTCGCAGTTATCGCTCAATTTTAATTAACAGCTAAACTTGCAGTCCTGATTTTGTGCTGCAGTTGCTCTCGTTACTTTTAAGCTGCTCTTGACCGGTTACTTTGATATTTTCAAAGAGCTGCTCGTTGGCTTTATTGCAGCTGTTTCTGCATATATGTGCTGGGATTGAATACCTTAAATGTCCATGTGTTGCTTGCTTACACTCGTTATTACTAACTCGTTGCTTTTGCTTCTAATTGCTTATGTTAATTGTTGTTATTAAATGCTGCCTTTTCAATGATATTACGAGATAAAAGGCTTCAATTTTGTACTGCATTAGCCATTTCTTGCAACTTACTCGTTACTTTCCCCTCACTCGTTACTCTGTGCTCATATTTTGTTTGAGGTTCGCACTCGCCACCTGCTCGCCACACGTTCTTTTGATACTTGTTGTGGAAATCTTGTAGATTCCGGATTTAGCTGACATCCTTTGTTTTCGCTTGTTGTGCTCGTCACTCGTCACACAAACTGGGCTGGCTAATTATAGCATGTATTCATACAGGAAATTAGCTGAGTAAGCTCCCCCAACACACACGCACTCATACTCACACACACACAGGGACTTAGCGAAATTAATAAGTTGTCTAAGCGCACACTCATGCCCTTCGCACTCGTTCGTTCCTCTCGCTGAACCTGCTCGACTGCTGCGGCGCCTAACTGCCTTCCTCTGGGCCAGTCAGCAAATCCAGCAGCAACACAAACTGCCAAACGAGCCGCACTCAGGCTGAGCTCTCGGGTCCTATGGCCAGTTTTTGGGTACGCACTCGTTTGTTTGCCGTTCGCTCGCTCGTCCGCCCGCTCGTCCCACGTCGGCATGTCCTGCCTTGAGCCGCTTTGTTCCCTGCCAGCGGGTACAACAGAACCGACGCTTTGTTTGGTTTTCTTCTTACTTATGAGCCAGGTCAGCTGTCCCTCTACCAGCCCCTGGTCCCTCTGCTCTCGACCGGGCTCCACTGCCAGTCGAGGCAGTTGCCGCAACCCTCATTCGGTCAACATGCAACCCTGTTCCCTTTGCCCTTGTTTGTTTTGCCTTTGTTGTTGTTGCTGTTGCTGCTGTTGCTGCCGGTGATCGTTCAATAATGGGCCTGGAGCGCCAGGTAAGCCACATTCTCATTCGCATTCGCATTCGCATTTCACGTTCTTGTCTTGTCTGCTCCCTCTTCATTTGCTGCTTGCTCTTCTTCACGGCTTGTTTGCTTTGTGCCTGTGCATTCTGTCCATTCAGGCGCTACCCAAAGCATCCATCAGTCGGTTGTCCCCGGCCCCGGCCCGGCCCCAGCACCAGTCCCGCCCCCGCCCTACAAAAATTTAACTGACATTCGTATCTGCATTTTAATATCATCAGCCGCTCAGCTTTCGCTTTGTTTGCCTGTCGTCGCTCAGCGCGAGGCTTATTATCGCTTGGCAGCATCAGCTGTTTTGGGGAGGCCAAGCTTTTTGGGCAGAGCTTTCAGCGAAAGAGAGAGAGAGAGAGAGAGAGAGAGAGCTTTCAGCTGAAGCCCAGAGCCGTAGATAGACTCTTTCTTAACTGAGCCTAGACTTACGTTATACTGATCAGTCTAATAGTATCGCCAGGACTTTGAGCTGCTGTAGAGAGCTTTTTATCGAAAGCTTTCAGCGAAAGCTGTTTAAGTGAAGCTACCTTTAGTTGCAGAACATATACATCAGAAGCAAACATTACGATCTATTGATGCCCACATCGTTATAGACAGAGCGAGCAGCTGTTTGCGCAGAGCTTTATACCGAAAGCTTTTGGTGAAAGCTGTGCAAGTAAAGCTTACATCAGTTGAAAAACGAGAAGGAAAGGAGCTGAAGCGCAGACTTATGATCTATTAATCTTTTGATTATTATCACTTATGTGGGGAGCTTTCAGCTCAAGTCAACAAAGCCTTAGCTTTTAGCTTAGAGTAATTTAGTTTATCGTGTGGAGCTTTAAGCTTGATCTGTGCGAAGCTTACATCAGTTGAAAAACGAGAAAAAAAGGCGCTGAAGCGCAGACTTAGGATCTATTAATCCTTTGATTATTATCACTTATGTGGGGAGCTTTCAGCTCAAGTCAACTAAGCCTTAGCTTTTAGCTTAGAGTAATTTAGTTTATCGTGCAGAGCTTTAAGCTTGATCTGTGCGATTAGAACGTTTCGTCTCCACACTCTCCACTGTGCCACTTGGCCGCGATTGTCCCACTGTGCAGAGAGCGCACGTTGCCGTCGTCCGTGCCGTTTGCCTGATGAAAAGTAAACATACCACAAATTGGACAGTGGAACACATGTTTGGCGCGTTAAATGCTCGAGCGTGTTATTTATAACGTTTTTTATGCGCTAACCAGGCCAACACCAAGCGGCCAAACGGCAACAGCTTTGGCTCTGGCATTGGCATCGGCAGCGGGTCTGCTGCCCGATTGCCCAGACACCTCTTTCCATTCGCAGTGCTTGGCTACAAGTTGCTGCTGCTGCTCTTCTTCTTCTTCTTTAGCTGTGTTGTTGTTCCTGTTAAGACGCGTCCAGTTGTTGTTGCTGTTTGGTCAACACCTTTTGTAGACTTTGGCTCTGGGCAAGAAAGTCCCACCAAAGGCACAAAAACGGCAGCAGTTGTAAGTTGCCCTTGTTGTCTCTCCTCTCTCTCTCTCTCTCGCTCTCTCTCTCGCTCTCTCTGCGCGGCAACCGCAAGAAATATGCGTGCAGAGCGGCTGTTGGCCTCGTCTCTTGTTGGTCCTTTTGCACCTTATGACAGTGCCAACTGCACAAGTCACAAAAAACTGAAAAAGGCGTCATCCAGCGCCAGAGTTCTCGAGTCCTTGAGCACAACTGACACAACTGACGCCACTGACGAGACACGCAATGCGGCATGCGCCAGGCTCGGCTCAGCTGACCGCAAAACTATCCGTCAGATACTTTCCAGCCAGCTCTAGGCAAATAATCATCTATGGGCGCGATAGAGGTAGCGCTTGGCCCCATCCCGAGGCACGCTCTGATTGATCCAAGCCAAGTTTTGCATAGAGCTGGACAGGCGCAAACGTCTGTCTCTGCCTCCAGGTAGGGCGTCCAGCCTTCGAGAAGTCACAGTCACAAAGTCTCAGCTCGAGAGGTATTTGAAAACGTTTCTAGTAGCTTTTTGCAGAAAATAGAGCTTTAAGGTCGCTTTTTGTCTAATTGTGAACCGTCGCAGACTCGAACCAGCGTCTTTTAAGTTTTATTTATTTGATTTTAGCTGGCTAAACACTTTAAAGACTCGCCTGGTAAAGTTACCTACTATTCGTCTTACTGCTGTCTAAATTCCGGAATTCGAACCAGCAACCTTTCCGTTTTACTGCATTCCAAGTATATCTTTTTTTATTTTGGCTAGTTAAGCAGATATCTTACCAATTTAAAAAGGCTCTGGGCCATTATCCACTATTCATTAACAACAATCGGCGGTTTGAACCAGCAACCTTTCCGTTTTACTGCATTTGCAAATAGATAGTTTTATTTTGGCCACTCTCTCCCACTATGCTAAGCTGGGCGTGGTTCGAAGCGCGTTTAAAACGTTTCACTTCTCTTTTGGCCTTGTGCTCGCTTCTCTCTGGAGTTTCGCAAGAAGGAGCTTGCAACAGGTGCCACGCCGCGACTGCGACTGCGACTGTGGCTGTGGCTGGGGCAAGTTGTTGGGATTTTGGTAAAGCTGTTGTCGCGTCGCGTCTGGGCCTTATCAGCGTAGGGAGGTCGCAGTTGTTGCGCACAGTTTCTGCGAATCGTGTTGATTTGATTTATTTAAACAAGAACCAGCCAGAGCCGAGAGAAGTCGGCGGGCCGAGCCTTATCTGCTGCTCGATCATAAATAAGAATTATGCCTATAAACATGCATTCGCCCGGCCGGCCGAGCCACCCATGAATGAAGCCAGCCAGCCAGAGGATCTGGATGTGGTTCCGTTTGTAGCTGTGCAACCTACCTGAACTTGCGAATTGCCACAACAAGTTGTTCGCGCTCTGTGGGCAGTCGAACGATTTGTGTGTGTGTGTGTGTGTGTGTGTGTGGGACATATTAGAAATGGCCACATCCTGGAGCTCAGCTGCCAGGGACCACTCAGTGCCCGCCCAGCAACGAGCTGGTGGGCATGTTAACAACATTTAAACGCAGCTCGTTTAGAATCTGATTGTGCTGTTCGCTCTCGGGATTCGCGCTGCCCGCTGCCCGCTGCCCGAGACCTGACCCGGTTCCTGGCCGCGTTCCCCTGCCCACTCGGCTGCTGGCTTGTTGACTTACGAGGATTTATGAGTGTCTGACGTGTGTGATGACTGTTATTAGCCGCAGCCTTCAGAGCCCTACCTTGCCTGCCGTGTCCGAGCCTCGTCTACCTCTCTCTCTCTCTCTCTCTCTCTCTCTCTCTCTCTCTCTGTCTCTCTTATGATCGTGCGGATGAACGGATGTGGCCCAAGCCTTGACTGACAGAGACTCCGAGACCCTCTTCTGCTTGATCAGCATCGTTCTGATCATGCTCATCATTCACAATGTCAAGCGCTAAGCAAACAGAATGCATTAATGCTTCCAGCCACCATAATTTAGACATTATATCTTGTACACTCGACACCCACAGTGGGCGTGGCAAGTGGGAGAGCTGCGCATTCGGATATCCCTTGCGGACTTTCAAACTCCAAAAGCTAAAGGATTAAACCTTTGCGTTTGTTGATTTCGATAACTTCTACCATGCGCATAATATATCGATAAATATCGATTTTGAAACCAAGTTTTGAGCTTAAGCAAAACTGGAGAATTCTAAGCGCTAGATACACCAAAGCAGAGTTCTGCATAGATTATTATTATTTCACTTTCTATTTCGTTTAAAAACTGAAAAGAAATGCATTTCTAAAGTTAGAGCCTTGCTCTTTGGCATTCACACACATTTGGCTGTCATTAAGCAGACCCAAGACTTTCAGAAAGATCGGACAATAAACACCGAAGTTATTCAGAGCTATTGTGCGTGTGTTTATCTTATATGGAAGAATGTCTGGAATGCGATTTAAAGTAACTTTCAGTTCGGTTAACCGCCAGGCTCTTGGCCCAACCCCCCTACCCCAATTCCATATATATATATATAGATGTAAAGTTTTGGGCGGGCCACGCCCATTGGCTGCTTAAGCGTTTCTTTATCTTGGCTTTGCTTTAAGCCCACTTGAGCGCTAAATGCGCATAAATTACTTACACTTTGCCAAGCAAACATTGACAGTGCGCCGACACGCACTGGCCACGCCCCGCCTCCGCCTCCGCCCCCAACCCTCGTTGAGCAGCGCGCAAATCAACGAGCCGAAAAACATTTGACGCACAATTTAATTAAAAACAAGACAAGCAAACCAGGCCAACCCCTCGGCCGAGCCTGAGCCAAGAAGGGCAGCAGGCAACTAACCCCAGCCCCACCTCCCCACCTACCCACCTCCCCACCTACCCACCTCCCCACCTACCCACCTCCCAACCACCCCCTTTTCCAGCTACTAGCCAAATCAAATTAGAAACTTGGTCATAAATATTTAAATAGCATCTTCTCCGCTTCTGCCACGGCCCCCCCTTCTCCCACACCCTTCTGTCCATCTTTGACGCCATTTTATACATTAAATGATTAATAAATTGCTTCGAATAAGCGACAAGTAGCATAAAACGGCGGCAAAAGCGCACGCAAAACAACACGAAAAAAAAATATATATATATATGTATATGAACGAGTTGAAGATGAACCCAACAATAAAACAACAAAACTGGCAAATCAAAATCAAAATTAAGCAACAACAACAACAACAACAACAACAACAACAGCAGCAGCAGAAGCAACGGTCGATTGCTGCTTTGCATGCAAAAGAGGCGGCGCTGTCGCAGTCGCCGTCGTCGTCGCCGTCGCAGTTGACGGCGTGACAAGTGTAGTGAAATGGGCAAACACACATGTGCTTAGCACGGAGAGAGAGAGAGAGAGAGAGATACAACGCAGGGCATAGGACAAGTAAAACGGCAACAACAACAACAACAGCAGCCACTGACCAGCAGCGCAACAAAAACAAAAATTAAGCAAAGCACAAAGCAAAATGCCAATACAGACACAGACACACACACACACACAAGCCAGCAGCGAGACAAAAGCACCAAATAAAACTGTTGTTGCGGGGGTGTGCGCTATCTTGCTCGCACATTCGCGGCCAACCGCATGCGGCGCAAATGAACTGCGTGCGGGCGTTCAATGCGCCAGAGCGAGAGCGAGAGCGCGAGCGAGAGCAAAGAATGTGTGCAGAACTTTTTGTTTAGACAAAACCAGCAAGCGAACGTACGATGATCGAGAGAGGGGTAGGGGATGATGGTTAACTGAGTTGGGGTGCCGGCTCATTGCCAATGTCCGAGCCGAGGCCAGGGTGTGCAATCTGCCGGCGTCGCTGTCGCTGTCGGCGTCGGCGTCGTGTGTTTTGTTTGCCTGTGTCAATTGACCGAAAATGATGGCGACGACGTCCAAAATGTTCAGCAAAAATGGCGCACATGTGCGCGCGCGCGCGTGTGTGTGTGTGTGTGTGTGTGCTTGACAGCAGCCGCAATTATGAGCAATTATGACAAAAAAAACCCCCGAAAAGAAAACCAACAAAAACAATAAAACAAACAAAGGCGACGGCCATTTGAGGTGCTCGGATTCAAGTACGGTTCGCGGGCAGGTGCTTAATGTGCTTTCAGCAGGGGCGTGGGCGGTTGGGGGCGTTCTAGCGAACATGTAAATAACGTATTATAATTAAAAAAATATATAAATAAATTATCGTTTTAGTCAAGCAAAATGTAGCAAATGCATTAAATGTAAGCGAGCCAATAATGTGTGGTGTGCGGGGGAGGGGGGTGGGGGAGGGGGGTGAGTGGGTACATGCATTTTGATGTAATTGAAAAGGAATGTATTCATTTATTATCTTCATATATGGTATATGTACGAGGGATTTGAACCGCCGTTCTTGCGCTCGGTGGTTCAACGCAGCCGGCTGGAACTTTGGCCTGCAAAGCTCACGTTGGCTTTAACATGAAAGCTTATGCAAATGATGAACATAAGAAGGATTCCAAAGTTTACATAGTTAACTAAAGTTGATTTATTTTTTGTTTTATTTGTCCACACACAAATCATATTTGAGGAGCTGCTCCATAGACAGGCGCACATTTATCTGGAAGACAATAATTCACAAAATACCAGGCATAGATATTTTCTGTCACGAAACTGACACAACAAATGCCACATAAATCAACACCCAAAAAGTCGAATGGCGACCTCTGACCCCTAGCCCAACCACTCTTCTGTCAAATCTAAACAGAACTGAGCGCATGTCATGTCTTATCAATGGTGAGAGTGGGGGAGGGGGAGGGGGGGGGGGGAAGTGGTTGCAACTGCATTTCAATTCATAACAATTAAATCAAACAACAAACAAAACAACTTGAAGCGCAATTTTTGGAACGGGGCGACAAACGGAATCTTTTCAGCTGCAAGCGTGATTAGAGAAGGGCGTCAGCTGGAAGGGGTGTGGGGGAGGGGTGTGCTCCTTGCTCTCCACTTATCAAGCACTTGCGTCGACGACTCGCTGAGTTATGTGCCCTGGCCGAACCTGCCACCAGACACGATCGCAGCCGTTGACAGCTGCCGCCTAGCCTGCCTCACCCCCGCGCCGGCGCCCCTGCCTAACAGTAGACTCTTATCAGGCCCCAGAGTCCGATAAGCCTAGGCTCGGGCTTAGATGCTGCGAATACTCTTCTCAGCAGCGGGCATCATAGTTTGATAAGCTGGGTTGTTTGTGTAGATGGCAGAGCGAGAGAGAGAGGAGAGATGCAGTAGGAGAGAGACAGAGAGAACGAAAGAGGAGAAAGAGATAGAGAAGGTGAGAGACAGGGAGCGAGAGAGAGAAAGAAAGCGAGGGAAAGTGAAAGTAGAGGAGAGGGAGAGGATGAGAAAGGAAAAGGTAAAGAGAGAGAGAAAGAGAGAGAGGGAAACAGAGCAAACGAGCGAGATAAAGAGAAAGTAAGAGTATTTCATCTTCGGTTAAGCCTGCTTCCATATCGCACTCCCCCGAAGGGCCAACAATTTCATGTAGAGCATTTGAAATTCGACTCTCGCTTTTTTGCTGGCGCTCGTTTCACGCATTTTCCGTAATTAAGCGCACAAATTGTAATTACACGCGATTTGATTTATATATTGAAAGATATTTATGTGGATTAGTTTCTGTTGTTGTTGTCTCCGCTTTTGTTTTGTTTCTTGTTTATTTCTTTGGGTTCTTTTTGGAGTAGCGTGAGCTGCTCCGGAATTCCCACAGCGCGCCGGACAGCTGAGCACTTAATCCTAGCGCCACACACAAGCTCAAGGATTGTCTTGTGTTTTTGTTTCTGCTCCTTCGTGTTGAGGCATCAGCGCAGCGGGTTGCGCCTGTCTCCGGCTGCGTCTGCGTCTGCGTCTGCGTCTGTCCCGCTGCCCGAGCCGGGCCGGGCTCTGGGCCCGCTTAATGACATGGCCATTCATTTTGAGCCACAACGAGCTAAGGCCGAGACGCTTGTGGGCGTTGCCGCTAACTGACAGCCAGCGCGCGGGGCAGTGCCTCAGATGGCGGGGGCGGTGCCGAGGACGCGTTTCGCTGCAGCAGCAGCAGCAGGGTCTGGGAGAGGAGCAGGGCCAGGGGCAGCGGCAGGGACCGGGTCTGTTGTTATGCCTTCATAAATTGTTTTTATTATTATATAGACTTGAAATATGGCATATAACGAGACGTAAGCGGTCGCTGTCAGTTTATTGGTTTAACTAATTTGGCTGCTAGCCGCTACCCCCTCTGCCCCCTGCCCCCCTAGCCACTGCTCCTGCCAGAGACAGGCAGCAACCTGTGTGTGTGTGAATGTGTGTGTGTGTGCGCCAGGTAATTAGTCTTTATATGGCTGCAGCTGCTGCTGGCGCTGACATACGCATTGACGTTGACGTTCGCGTTGACGTGCACGTTAACTGCAATTCGGAAATTTGTCAAATAAATTTTAGTTTGGTTGGCAAAGCGCGAATTTGCATGCAATTGTAATTCAATAAAATTCAAATTAAATGCCAACAGCTGCTTTTATTTCCATCCTACTTCTTCTTCTTCGTCTTCTTCGTCTTCTTCTTCTTCTGGCTGCGGCATTTTGGGGCGAATGTAATGCGGCTTGTAAAGTGCATGTTAAATATATGCACCCCTCTATTGAGCTATCGATAGTTATCGGCAAATGCGCGGGGGCACATTTCGAAATGTGTTGACAAAACTGCCTCCAAAGCAGATTAAAGCAGACCCCCCCCCCCTGCTTCTCTCTCTCTCTGTCTGTCTCTCCTGAAAACCTGAAAAACAAAAATATTTCAGCAAAACAAGCCAGAGGAAGTACTCGAAAGTAAACCGAATACTAAATGCCCTGAATTTAAGATTTTTAAGGAAGATCGAGAAGGATATTCAAGCTAAAGTCCATTCACGATCGTTTAAGCCATTAGAGCTATGTGTTAGAGAGGTCGTATAGCTTGATGAAGATATCTGGAGAAACAAGCAAGATTTCCAAGCAAGATTTCCAAGCAATTTTAAGATATATTGCTTCGATCTGGTTGAGGGAGATGGAGGGACCAGGCGGAAGAATGTGAGCACATATCTGATGTTGTTTAGGAATATATATATATAATTTTATAACATATCTCATGCCAGTTTCATAATAGCCTCGACAAAGGGCATAAATATAAGACGAAAGGAAAAAGTCGACAACAATTTTGTTGTCACAAAGGCGAACTGTCAACAGCCGTCGCAGTTGTTGTTGTTGTTGTTGTTGTTGTTGCTGTTGTTGTTGTTGCTGTTGTTGTTGCTGTTTTTGACATCGTTGCCGGCGCGCCTTTGCCCGGCTGCAGGTGCTACTTTAATCCCCGCGCTTGTTGACAAAACGTCCGCAAACGCGGTCTGCCGCATGCTCTGCAGAGGGAAGGGGGGGGGGGGGGGGCGGGGCGGTGCGCAGGAGCAGACGCACCTCAACTGCAACTGCGACGGCCACTTTGAGCCTTTGTTAGCACACACACGCACACACACACGCGCACACACGCACACACACGGACATCAGCTGGGGGCAGCTTCAACTGCGTCTGCTTCTTCTTCTGCTTTATCGCTTCGTCCGATTTGAGCAGCAGATAAAAAATTGACAATTGACGCTTCTCTGGCCTTACTTACCCTTCGACCTGTGACAAGAAGAAAGACAGGACGCGCACAGGTGCGTCAACAGGCGCCGTTTAGCTGCGCCCGATAGCGCAACACCTTTGTTGCCGTGTGCGGCATGTGGCAGCATCTAATGGCTGCACACACTCCACGTGCACTGCTTCGAGAGCTTGTCTGGCCAGCTGTCTACGGCCCAAATTTAACAAATAAGACAAAGCTAACCAATTCTTGCTGTACTCTAGATTATTCAAATATCTAGCTCAAGCAGCAGGCCGAAGAGAAGCCTTGCTCTCTGCTCAACTCTCTGCTTGCGGTTGTCATAACCCATAAAATGTTGCAGCAAAAACAGTGTTGGTAAATTTATAAACAAGAAAGCAAGCATATCTTCCTCTCTGATGCCCCTCTGAGACAAGTGAAGCTCTTAACGGCTGGTAGACACAATTGTTTTCCGTACAATAACTCATTTTACGACCGATTCTACCTATGGAAGAACTATATAGTCTATACCATATAATGATATACTACATCATTATGCTTAGTAAGATATCTTGAGAAATCAAGCAGCTAGTCGATCTTTCCTCTGGCAACTATATTATATAGTTGTCCGATCCGAGCGAAGGACGTACAAACAGTCTTGGCTATATCACGGCTGAAAATTGCATTCAGATCGGACTCTAAGTACCGAAGTTAAGCAGGCACCAATTCATCGTGCGAGTCCTTGTGTGTGTTTGTGTGTGAATGGAGGCTGGGTTATTTGTAAGGGGTATCTTCTAGTCGGGCACCTACGATATATTTATGAACTCTCTCTCTCTCTCTCTTTCTAACTCTCCATCTAACTCTGGCTCTTCATCTCGCTCTCTTTCTCTCTCTCTCTCTCGCCCTCTCTGGCTCTATTTGCATTGCTCTCTGTCTCCTGCCGTGTCCTGCTGCGATCTGTTGTGCTGCCAAGGCCCATTACGTAATTCGGGCAGCATTTGTTTTTTTTGTTTTTGTTAGTTGTTATTTTTATCTGGTTGAGTGAGCGTTATCTTGGCCGGGCTCGAGGCTGGGCCATGTCAATGGCTCGAAATGCCAATTACAACTCAATCGCTGAAGCGTTTATTTCAGCCAGGACGAAATGTGGCAGCCGGAGAGCCGCAGTGGCCCGGCCCAAGTGCTCGGAGCCCGGGGCTAATTGATTAGCCATTAACCTCAATAGGGACGCGAGCGTCTTTGTGGCAGAGGAGACACCTCAATGGCAGCACACACACGCCCGTACACACAGTCGGCTTAATTAGGCTTAATTATGGGCCCTGCGTTTGTGAACGGGCCTCACCGAGCGGGCCCGGGTCGAGCCCAAGTAGCCTGCCGAAAACACTTTCAAGCCACATTAACAGCTCGTTCTTGTTTGTTATTGCTGGGCAATAAAAGCAGAGAGAGCGAGAGAGAGACGAGCGGGAGAGAGAGACGAGCGGGAGAGAGAGACGGAGGGCTTATAAGAAAATTGAATTAGCCGAGCGCGTTCGCAAAATAATGTGTGGGCCAACAAAACAAACAACTTTCGGTCAAAAGGTGCAAGTTTTACACGTAACGATTTGCACGAAGCTGCAACAACAACAACAAGAAGAAGAAGCTGAAGAAGAAGAAGCTAAAGAAGAAGAAGCAGCTTTGGACAAGAGCCTCAGCTCTGAGCAAACACAAACGAGAGCAAATCGTTTTGTTGTCGAGCACAGCTCGAGCTGCACACACACACACACACACACACACACACACACACACACACACACACGCACACTTGAGCAGTGGGAGGGGTGCGGCCTGTTGTGGGGTGGGGGGAGTTGTGCGCGTGTGGTGGGCCGATTTGTTTTGGGCCAACGCGACTTGGCTCCAGTTGGCGCTTGCGGCTATGGGGCTATGCGGCGCGTCTTCGGCTCCGGCTCTGGCTCTGGCTCTGGCTCTGGTTCTGGCTCCGGCCATGGCCATAACAAGCTGCCAACAACTGGCGCCAAGTGCTCAATAATGTTAACGAGCTATTCAGTTAAGACAACAGCAACAACAAATACCCAAAAAAAAAAGCATCGAAACGCAGCCAAAAGGAGCCCAACTAACCAGGCAGACGTGCCACAGCCTCAGTCCCAGCCTCAGTCCCAGTCCCAGCCCCAATCGCAGTCGCAGCCGCAGTCTCCAGTCTCCAGTCCCCAGTCTCGGACCCAGCCTCGTTGCTGGCCCGCAAATAAAAAATAATTTGCAGTCGAAAAAGGCAGTCGCAAGGCAAAAGGCAGCAGGCCGAAGACGTGGGCCGGCTCTGGCTCTGGCTCTGGCTCTGGTTTTGGATTTGCGAGTTCCCGAAACGTCAGCAGCATACCCTGTAAATGCTGCCCATAAAAAGGCCAGGCACAACTACCTAATTCTATCTGTTATAAAGCTATCTATCGTATATGACAATCTTATCTTTCTTGCTTTTAAATGTTGTCATATTTGTTTCATTTTACGTTAGCTCATAATCAGCGTATGTTTGTAGATATTTGCTTGATTCTTGGTATGCATGTATTTTATTACAGTTCCACGATATATACAAAGTTACACAATGATCTCGCCAGAAGCAACAGAGTTATGCTGGGTTACTTTTGCGTTGAGTTAAGCGCAGAATAGAGCAAGAGCATACTTAGACATATCGAAAGGTTGCACAATTATCTCCTCAGAAGCAACAGAGTTGGGTGGGAATTGTTGCTTGGCTTAGTTAAGCAGGCTCTATATAGAAAGAGATTATTATTATTGGATATGCTAGGATAAATCCAAAGTTTCACAAGAATCTCTTGAGAAACAACTGAGTTAGATTGGGTTAGTTTTGCTTTAGCTAAGAGCTTTTCGGTTTTGTAAGAGTTGAAAATTTATAGATTTAGAAAGTATTGTAGAAAACCTGCGGGGATTTTCAATTGCATCGAAATTTTGTATATATTTAATTAGTTTGTAGTTGTTTTTTTTTTGGCATACAGATTTTAACAAAAATAATATATTTTATTATATAAAATATTGACTTAAATACAATATGTCAAGATTGCTTGAGATTGTTCGTTACTCTCCCCCTCTCTCTCCCTCTCCCTCGCTCTCCCTCATATATCTATTTAATATATATTTATATGAATAATTGCAATATCTCTGGAGAATGCGAAAGTCTGGCTCTCTAGTCACGATTTTATTCGTTAGATTTCATGAATGAACTATCAGGGGATTCGATGGCTGTTTGTATATGCCTTTTGTTTACTTTTCTGTTGTCAGCTAGAGTCAATAAAGGGCATGCCGATAGTCGCATATACCCGACAGGCGCATCTCTTCTTGCCACTTGCTGCTGCTGGGCCGGTTCTCCAAATAGAAACATCGCGCTGCAGTCCGTCAGTGAATGCCTCGGCCTGTCTGTCCGTCCGTCTGTCCGTCGATCTGTCCGTCTGTTTGTCTGTCTGTCTGTCAGTTTGTCCGTTCGTCAGTTAGTCATTTAGGCAGTCAGACATCAGTCAGCTTGTTAGCTGTTGGCCTGCCTGGCTGCCTGGTTGCCTGGCTGCCTGCCTGTTGGCCGTGTCTTGTTTGGGGGCCTTTTTGTTGGTTTTATCAAAATGCAGGCGCAGCTGATGATGATCTGTGAACATGAACAAGACGTTCGTTAAATTTGATTCATGAGGCGCAGGCGCTCAAGTTGAAGTTGAAGTTGAAGGCAGCGTCGGAGATCGCGCTGCAGCCGAAGGTGGCGTCCCAGCCAGCTGTAGGCTCCGGCCCTGGCGCTGGCGCTGACGCTGACGCTGTTGAGGCGCAGTCGCAGCGATTGAGTGATTGCTACTTAAACTTATAATTTTCATATTTGTCTGTGTGTGTGTGTGTGTGGTGTGTGTGTGGTGTGTGTGTGGTGTGTGTGTGTGAGGGTGCAGCCCTTTACTTGGGTGGTTAGCAGCAAACCACAAAGCACGGAGCTGTGGTCACTGATCGACTCGAGTCGCCTCTCCTTCTCGCCCGCTCCGCCTCGCCCCGCCCCTCCCCCGACCTGACCTGGTGTGCTCCACGATGTAATTTTCGAGTTTGCACATTGCCACCAACATGGCCAGAACATGGACTAAGGCTAATCAACAAGCTGGCTGGAGCCTTGGTCGGGGCCAATTTGAATTCGAGTCGGGAGTCTGGAGCTGGAAACAATTTGCGGCTTGGCGCCACTTGATAACCTGGGCCCCGACTGTGGCGACTCCTCGACTCCTCGACTGATCGCAGTTTGCCTTTTGTTTGCTTTGCCCAGCCACTGATAATGATGATGATGATGATTGTGTGTGTGCCTGTGTGTGTGTATGTGTGTGAGCCTCTCTGTGTGCCTCTCTGCAAGTCCTGGTGGGCCTGCCTGAGAACCCGCTGCAGCGTTTAGGCTTTATGCCGCGCTGATTAATGTTTTATTTGATTACCCAAGCCAAAATGACTTGTGCTCCGTCCTGCTTCAGCATTAACCAACTCTCTCTCTCTTTCTCTCTCTCTTTCTCACACTCTCGTTTTGCAGACAAATGTTTCCGCAAATGAAATTTCGTGTTTCGGGTCTGGATGCCAAGGCTAAATACATACTGCTACTGGATATCGTTGCGGCGGATGATTATCGTTATAAATTTCATAATAGGTAAGTGCGTGTGTGTGCACACCAAAGTTTGTTTAGACCATATATCATATAATCCTTTCCGTTGCAGTCGCTGGATGGTCGCTGGTAAAGCGGATCCTGAAATGCCAAAACGCATGTACATCCATCCAGATTCGCCCACAACGGGTGAGCAATGGATGCAAAAAGTTGTTTCATTTCACAAATTAAAATTGACCAACAATATTAGTGATAAACATGGATTTGTAAGTACTGTACGTCTTCTTTGTTTACCGCATTAGTTATTTAAGCCCTAGATGCTGAAAAACGTATCCAAAACCAAACATATCCAAACAAAATCATAATCCAATAACGGCATCTTGTAACAAAACTTGGTAGGCTTGTTTCAACGGTTTCAGAGTGTGACTTTTTGCAAGTTATGTGAGTTTAAAGTGTGTTTGATGTGATATGAATGTTAGTCGGACGATTCCGAACAATTCGAAATTAACCAGAGCAATTCGGAGTAATTCGGAGTAATTCGGAGTAATTCGGAGTGATTCGGAGTAATTAGGAGTGTATGTTTGAACTATTTTTGACAGTTTGTAAAGTGTTTGTCATGGTACGTGTGGTAGAAAGGTGATTTAAACAAATTCGGAGTAGCTTGATTTGAGTGTTATTTTGTTAGGATTAATCGTAAAATGTGTAGTCAACGGTTGACATATCCGGTACGGACTGTACCGAGCGGAAGACTTCTTAGCTGCAAATGATCTGTTGGGCTGTTTGAAACGCGTGCAACGAGCTGCTCACGTGCGGCTGCCGTTCCGAGATCAAAGCGAACATTATCTAACTAGTATCTTTATCTGCGTGGTGGCATGCACACATGTGTGTGTGTGTGTGTGTGTGTGTATATGTATGTTGAAGAGGAAGCTGTGCCGTGCACCTAACACTCGTCCGCCGTCTCTTTCGCATAAGAAAAAAGAGTCCCTGCTCGGGCGCCGACACATACACTTGGCTTATCAATGCAAATTTGCGTAGCTGGCCAAACGCTTAAGCGTTCCCGGCTCTACACTTTGAAGTATGGCAGCCAAGCGGCGCGCGCGTTTTGCGTTCCTTATCTAAAACTTCTCACACGCAGCCGCCGCCGCGGGATTAGCCACGGGATTGGCGTCGACGACGACGACGACGACAACTTTCGTTGCCATTCATCGCTTGGGCAGTGGGCGCGAGCGCCAACAAATTGGCGGCGCGGCCTTTTTCCCGGCTCGCCTCTGCCTGGTGGCCAGTTTGTGCATGCGCCAAGGCCGCCGCTTTTGAACTTTGCCGATGCCGATCGCGTAAATTTCATCAACTGCTGCGCAAATTTTCATTTTTTTTTTTTGTTTTTATTGATCAGCAACGGCGGCGGCGCAGCGCAACGGGTGGGCAAACAGGGCCCGCAATGATGGCGTTGGCGATGGCGACGCTGGCGGGCGCCATGCAGTTTTGTCATGTCTGCTGCCCCCAGCCCCCAGCCCCCGACCCTGTCCCTGTCCCTGTCCCTGTCCATGTGCTGCAGCCACCCCTTGCGATCGGTAAATCCCTGTCTGCCTCTTTGCATGCCAACTCATAAATCGCGCACTGAACAAGCGGCGCAGACATCAGCGAATGCCATAAGGGCCGCAACTTTGCCGTCCTGCTCCTCCTCGTCGTCTGTGTGTGTCGGTGTGTGTGCGTGGGCCTCGGCCTCCACTAAGTAGCCTGTGTTGGCCATTAATTTCGCTTAGTTCAAACGCCGCGTGCCGACACAAAGCGCTGCGTGTGTTCCCCAAGACTTTCGGGCCCGTATTTGTTGTGTGTGTGTTGTGTGTTGTGTGTCTCGGCGCGGCTCACGTAACTCTCGTGTAACCACAAAAGTGCTCCAACAGCTGTTGTCGCTCTCAGCAAACGCTCAAATCTATAATTTAACACATTTTGCGGTCAGCGCACAGGAGCCGAGGTCAGGCCAACGGTCAGCCAATGGGCCCAATGCCCGTTGGCTGCGTGTCAAAACAACAGTAAGTCGCTGTCACTAACAACACCCCCTGATACCCTCTCGCCCCGTACAGCACTGTGCCAGCCTTACACCTCATAATTGCATATATCTAAGCATGCTCGCATGCCTATCTGCCCCCCCCCCCAAACTCAGGCCCAGCCTTGGTGGAGGGACATTGAAATGCACTTAGCTCGGCTAGAAAATAAAAATATTAACAAGCAATTATACGCCAGGTCGAGAGTGTTCGACTAGCATATGCCCTGCAAATTATTTACTCTTCGTCGAAAAACTTTGAAGTTTGAAAGCGCTACAAATGGATTCTTTTCGGTTTCCAAACGGACTGGGGCTGGGTATACGAAAAGTGAGGTGTTCTCCATCTGTGTTCACTCGACGAGAAGCCACGAGAAGCCACTGGCTCGCAGAAAATCGTCATTTATCAATATTGGGCGGAGATTAAGAGAATATATATATCTGAGTTTTGCAGATCGATCAGAAGCGTATAGATTTCTGTATGTCATTTCCTTTGCCTGCTACAAAGATTTTCAATTCAGTTCGGGGTATAAAAACGCGCGCGTTTTAAAACGCCCCGCGCCCTGTGCTTGTGCATGTGCTTGTGCATGTGCATGTGCATGTGTGTGTGTGTGTGTATTTTGTCGGCCATATTGCGGCTGTCGCAACCCTAAAATATTGAAATGAACCACATGAGGGTTGGCAAAGACCAAAAAAAAAAAGTGTGTGTATATATAGATTTATATATGAACGAGCGACACGCGGAGCTTGTATTTTGTGTCTGAGGTGTTGCCTAATGCGTTTAATTGTTGAAGCTGGCGCAAAAGCTTTGCCAATTAACTGGTTCAGCTGCGCCCCGTCCCCGTGACGACCCTCTAGCTGGCCGCACTTCAAACCAGGGCCGAGACGTTGCCAAGTGCTGGACTCCAAGGACCTGACGACCCCGCGAACGAGCTGCGAGAACCTTTCTGCGTCTGGCTGGCTGCTGCTATTAGTTTCATCATAGTTCAAAGGCATAGTTGGCCATCTTCAAATGGCATCTGCAGTGGCTCGTCCTGTGCCCATTCAGGCATGGCCAAGTGGTCGTCGTCGTCGTCGTCGTCGTCGTCGTCGTCGCCCTTGCGCAGCAGGCCAAGCGCAAAAAATTTATCACAAATAAAGTGAAGTGGAGTTCGCCGGTTTCCGGATCTGTCGCTGACGACGGCCGGCTGCGCAGAACAGGGCAGGGCCTTAAACGCAAATCAAATTAATTGAGGCTCACATGTCCTGACAAGCCTTTTCGAGTCCTTTTCCCTGGGCCCAGCCACCATGCCACCAGCTCCAACTACTTTAGCCAGCCGTTTCTCTTGTGGCTTGTCTTGAAACAATTCGTTTAGAAAATCAAAGGCGGCCCGCACAACATCTCTTTCTCTCTTTCTCTATCTGTGTGTATGTGTGTGTGTGTTACGATATGGGATATGGCCAATTTGTCTGTCATAGTCAGGCAGGTAGTCTTGGCCTTCGCCTTCGCCTTCAACGCATCCGCCTGCTAGGTGTTGCCCAAAATACAACTTGAAAGGCTGCTTTGAAGTTGACAGCAGCCCCCGTGGCTCGTGGTCGCTGGTTCGGTTCTCTGCTTTGATTCTCAATATGGAACCAAATTAATTGAGTCAACTACAACAACTGCAACTGGCTCGTGTATATATATATATATAGATACTAGTGCGTATTTGCCGGTCCAAGTTCTAGACAACACTTTTCCAGCCAAGAATTTAAATATAGCTCGCATAAATCACTTGAAAGTCGCTCGACAAGTCGCGACAGGCGATAATCAAATGTGAATTCACTTAGAAATGCGCTTGAAATCGATCAAACTTTCACGTTTACCCGTACCCGGCGGATTGTGCAAAACTCGTATCAAGTGAATTCCCACAAAGATCTTTGAGCTTATGTCAAAAGCCGATTGCATGCTAAACGGCATGAAATGTGTAAGCAAACGATTTCCGCTCATATTCCACCGTAGCGGGTGGAATTTCACGCAACCACGTCTTGGCGTGCATTGACAGACTTCAAGCGAACCATCATCATTTTGTCTAGCTTTATCTTACAGCTATCTCGTCTGGCTAGCTGCTCTGGCAACTTGTTTAAAAGAACTGGTTCCGGCTGCCCGTTCCAGTCAACTGCATTACGAATATTTAAATGCGACTCCAGCTGTCAACTGCTGATCAGAAACTGATCTCAATCAATGCTGCACATGTATTTATTTTCTTCAGCATTCAAAAACTCTTTCGTTTTACTACTTTGTTGAAAATAAAAGGAATCTAGTTGAAATTGAAATTGAATTAAGCGCGTTTCTTGACCATTTCTCGCTAAATGAGTTTGTCTAGAAGTGGGCTTTCGAGCTCCAATCGCATTCTCTGCTTTGTCTTAGCCTAAGGCATTGATATTTAAGAAGTTGATAGTTCAATTCAAGAGCTATTTATAGGAATAGGTGTAGCTGGCGAATCTAAGGGAACCAGTTCCTATGCTCAAATTGAACTAGTACTGAACCAGTTCAGGCAATATTCATTTTGTCTTAGCTGGAGATCATGGCGGCCATAGTTTAGCCATATTCTCATTTAGTAATGAAGAAAGATAAATTCAGTCAAATATTTTTGGAATAATATCTTTAAAGACGCTCTCCCTCATTTTTGCTTTCCTTTTTCAAATAATATTTGCAATTGTAAAACCATTTAGGATCTGTAAACCTTTCGAAGCTGTAAAGAAAAACAGCATTCATTTGTTGTTCAGTTCTTGAGCTGGTTCCAAACGGCAATCTCTGGTGTCTTCTAGCCAAGTTGTTGGCATTGCCTGCTCAAATCCTGGCCGGGTGTAGATGTCTCTATTGTCGGTCGTCTAGCTGTCGTCTGCTTCACTTAAGCTACTTTAAACTTAACAGCAATCCATTAATTGTGGCTACTTCTTAGCATTTCGATATGCCCAAAAAGGGGTCGCAATGGCTGCTGCGCAGAGAGGTCCTTGTATGCCAAATGAAAGCAAGAAGAAGAAAACTGAAATTGCTACCCTTGACTGTGCTCAACCCCTAAATCGTAAGCTATTTAATGATGATGCCTCTGCCTGATGATGATGTTGTTCCTCTTGTTCCTCTTGTTGTTGTTGTTGTTGTTGTTTAACTGGTGCGTACCCTCGCACCCTCTGGCCCTTGGCCTGCTTGGTCCTCGAGGTCCCCTTTGGTCCTGCGCCCATCCGGCTGTCCTGTGTGTGCCTATAAATGTCTGATTTCTTATCTAATGCCTAATGCCATCAATTGCGGCGCTGCGGCTCACTATCTCAGCGTATATCGTGACACGCACCCAGACAGAGGCAGACAGAGGAGACAGACAGAGACGGAGACGGAGACGGAGACGGAGACGGGAACAGGGGCAGACATGCATCATGCCATGAGCAGCAGAGTCGGCGGAGTGCAAAGGGTATCTGCAGCTTGGCTACAATAAATAACCAAAAAAAAAAAAACCGAACCCATTGGCTATCAGTTTGCGATCAACATTTGTTGCTGCTGCTGCTGTTGCTGCTGCTGTTGCTGCTGGGCAGATTAGGCAACAACAAGAGCTACAACAACAGCAACAATCGCGTCCTGTGCGCATCCTTGGGCAACGCCTGCTGCAAACCGCAGCCGCCACATGAGTTTAGCCAAGCGAGTTTCATTTTAGATTTTTGTGCTGTTGTTTTTGCCAGCTGCTGCTGTTGCAAGTTGCTGCTGTTGCAAGTTGCTGCTGTTGCAAGTTGCTGCTGTTGCTGCTGCTGCTCCGGAAATAGTTGGCTTAATTGCTTGCATATTTTTGGCAACAATTCTACAAGTGGCCCGCCCACTTTTGGGCTGCGTCCATCAAACATCCTTTTTGTTTTTTGTCCTTGCCACAAACGCAATGCGTAGCTGCGCAGGGCTCAGCCGAGTGCAGTTTGTGGCTAGCAAAGCCTCATTAGTCCGGCGAATACTCAGCTGAGCGTGCGGTCAAATATTTTCCGAATTTTTTCCAACCATTTTCAAGCAGAATGCCTTAAAAGGGCATGATGTTGCAGCTAGCAGCAGGCATCGTCCGGCTGACAAGGTATATATATATATATTCTTGATCAGCATCCAGATCGACTCGTTAATCTGACCATATGCATGCGTCTCTATCGCGTCGAGACTTGGATTTTAAATACATCAGCTCGTATATCTTCCCACTTCTCCAGTTCTACTCTCATCGTTCTTTAAGCATAGCTCGAGAATTATCCGAGCTATTTACACCCAACTTGGTTTTCGTATTTAATACTCTTTTCACAAAGTAAAAAACTATATTAGTTGATATTGGTTTTCTTTATCCTGGCTAAAGCCTCGACTCCGAAAAATCGGCAATATGTTTAGACTCTTATTTTGTGGATCAATGAATGGGAACCAAGTCAAGTCCCTCACCGATTCCAAAAGCTTCCATTTTTGGGAATAATCTTGGTTATTTTGTATTCCAGTTATTTAGTCACGTACAACAAATCCATTCGTATTCCAAATCTCATTTCCGATTTCGACTCTCTAGTAATAAATAAAGTTAGTAACTCGTTCTCCCTCTCTTTCTCCCCCTCTCTCCGCCTCTCGTAGATGTGACAAAGTCTTTTTTCTTTTTTGCAAACTTCTGATAATAGAAACACGAGGCTCCTTCCTACCTCCCTCTTCGTGTAGTCTCTTAAGGAAAGTATAAACAATTCTTTATTCCAAGCAGTTCTCCTTGAAATACACGAAAAATACTTCTAGTCTTATGAAAAACAAGCTCATTTTCTGTGCACAATTCTCTCTAATTCTGGACTAAGCCTCGCGGATAATCTTCACTTTCCTCGCAGCACAAGCTCTCTCTCTCTCTCTCCCACCATCTATATATATATATATCTAAACCGAGCTTCTGTCCCGCTCCCGCTACTCATTCAGTTCCTTCCCATCTTATCAGCCGGAACTTTTAGTGGGCAAGTGTTAACCTCAATTGCGTACAGCTAGCTACACGCAGATAAAACGAAATGCCATCAGATTCCTGGCCAAGCGACTGCGCCCAGGCATCTGTCATAAGTCGGGGCATTAGCATTAGGCATTAGCATAATGCCAGCTCTCAGTCCACAGTCCACAGTCCTCAGCTCAGCGCAGCTTAGCTCAGCTTTTAAGACCAGAACCCATTGAGAATGTGTGCGCAGGGTATAATAGTTGTACGCAAGTTAATGTAACAGCTACGACTTTATGAGGTATACATTTGTGGATCTTACATTCAGGTTCGTCTGTCTGTACAGATATTTAAAATATATATTCTCTTGTGCCAATATCTTCTCTCATTATTATAATAATCTAATCAAAATTGGTATGCAGCTTCTTGTAATGCATACACATATTAAGAATAGTTCCGGTCGATCCACCCAAAATGGGAAGGGAACTAGTTAATCAAGCCTTGCGCTTTGGTATACACAGACTTTCGTCTGATATAGTTAGGCATTGTGTATATATTAGAAAAGTCGGATAATAGATGCCGAAGTTAATTGTGGGGAGAAGGACTGTTTGCAGGGCATCTGGCAGTCGGTTAATTCCGCTTGCCTGATTTTATATTTTTCGCGTCGCGTTGACGTGACCGGCGGCACTTAAGAGCTGCTTGAACCGGGCACCACTCAGTGGTTTAGTGGTTCGTTTTCATTTCCAAATGTGTCAACCCAAGAAAGGGAAAGGCGAGGGGCACACAGGCCGAAACAAATGTTGTTTGCCGCCAAAACTTGAACATTTAGTTTTTGCGCTTGATTTTCGGTGTTGCGAGAGGGCGGCTCGGGGCGTGGGCGTGGGTGGTGATGGGGGTGGGGGTGGGGCGTTGAAACTAATTAACATATTTAATGTTTTTAGCACGTTGCGTTTTGGGCCCAACCCTGGCCCTGGCCCTGGCTCAGGCTCAGGCTCTGGCTCTGGCTGTGGCTGTGGCCCTGGCGCCAGTTCTATATACATATTAGGCTAGTTAAAATCTAATAAAAACCTGAGCATGCCTCATAAATTTCAATGCGCACTGCTCCATAAAAGGTAAACGAGAGAGGGGTTGGAGGTTGGGCGGGAGGGTTGACTAGTTTGAAAGGGGGTTGGGGATTGGTTTAAGCGCCTAATGGCGAACGCGCTTTTATGTTAAATTAAAGCGGGACGCCGGTTCGGCATTATCCATAGCAAATCCCAAGCCACCACCAATCCAACTTCCAGGCCAGGCCCGAGTCTGGGTCTGGGTCGCGCCCATGGTGGTTGGAGGGTATTTGGTGGCATGGCCGCATTTTTGACTTAATTTCGTCGTTGACGAGGTGGCAAGTACGTTGTCGCTGAGGTGCGACAAAATATCACAAATAAAAATACCTTTTATGTTTTGGAATTTTTTAATATTCAAATCAAGTTGCGCGAGCCGACAGAGACGCCATGCGAAAAATACAAGTACCTTACTGCTGCATAAACGAGAGCAGCAAAAAAGAAAAACAGAAGAAGAGGAAAAAATAGAAAAGAAAACGGGAAAAACAATTGCGTGGCGGCGGCCAAGTTTTTCATAAAAACAGCTCAAATATTTCCTTGGTATTTGGCACACTGCGCCGTTGGCTGCCAGTTGCCGGAGCCCGGAGCTGGGGGCTGAACGCTTGAATTTCTGTATCGTTTCACTTGACTTTTCAGTCTTAAAACGAGTCAGCTTTAAGCGGCACTGAAAGCGAAAGCTTCTACATATCCACTAGAGAGCCACGAGCATGGCGTAGACACTGCTTAAAGCTTAAGACGAGAGCTTTAGGTAAGCGAGTAGAGGAAACATAAGGAAAGGGCTACATTAGGCATAAAGCAATGTAAAGGTAGTTAAAGCTTTCTTAAAAAGAGACAAAAGCTCAAAATGAAAGAGCGAAAGAGAGAGAGAGCGAGAGAGAGAATACTTACTCTCAATTTGAGAATTTACTTAAAGCTGCAACTGCAACTAGAGCTTAATAGTAAAGGAATGAAGAACGATGCGATTTTGAGAGAAGTAGGACGAAGAAAGGGAGCTTTAAGATCTTTTTTTTTTATTAAGTTAAGCTAAGGGAAATAAAAGCTCTTTAGCGCTAACAATGAAGGGACAGGAAAAGTGAGAGAGCAAATGAAGAAAGAGAGCTTTAAGAATTATTTAATATTAATTTGTAAAAACTTAAAGCTTTTGATTAGCCGTTGAAAATAGGGAATGAGACAGCGAGAGAGAATGTGAAGAATGAGAGCTTTGTTAGAGTTATTTGAAAGATATTAAAGCTTTTTATAGGCTACACAAGAGAGCATGGGAAACAGAGAGAGTGAGTGGGAGAGAGAGAGAGTGAGAGAGAGAGAGAGAGAGGGGCAGAGTCAAGCTTTTGTGGCAGCACAAAGGACGCGGCTTACGAGTTCTTAAAGAGAGCCAATCAAATACAAAAGATAATGGAAATAAAAGGATGACATCAACAGTGGACAGATGTCAAGTGAATGAATTGAATGAAATTTGTTTTGAATGCCCAAAAAACTACACCGACAGAGAGAGAGAGAGGGAGAGCGAGAGAGAGAGAGAAGAAAAGAAGAATGAAAACAAGCGCAAAGTCAGGCCAAACGAGACAAAAGACAAAAGACAGCGGCAGCTAATGATGAGGCGATGATGGCCAAAACCCAAATGATGATTTACTCTGCCCAAAAACCACACAGCCAAATCATCATTGACAAACACAAAGGCAGCTGGGCCCTAGATCAGCCGCCGAACAGGAGGCTGTACTTACCTAATCACAAACAAGGACAGCAAGGAGGCGGGCAGCTCATTTTCTGAGCCGATCAGAGCTGGCGATTAGTGGCCGCACACAAACAAGATTAAACGCCCCCACCCCTCCGCTCCTGGCTGCTAATGCCTTTAAGGATCGCTCAAAAGACGCGCATCCTGCGTCCGGGCTGTCTAACAACATAATTAGCCGGGCGAACGCAGCGAGTGCATCTTTGTGCCTGCATATTGCGCATACGCCGCGTTTATGTGCGCCCGGCGGGGGGGCGCCGCTATCCTGCTGCGCAAGGCAGCGACAGCGACAGCGGCAGAGGCAGCGGCAGAGGCAGAGACAGCGGCAGCCTCTTGTGTGTCATGTCCAAACAAATGCTTAGAAATTGAGGCCGACGACAGCTGAAGACAAATTTATTATAGCGCCGCGTTTCCGTTTAGAGAGCTGTCGGAGGCACTTGGCTGGGAACAATGGCATACAGAGTCTCCCTCTCCCTCACCCTCTCTCTACCTCTCCCCCTCTTACACGATGAAAAGCAGAGCAAATCTAACGATTAAGTCGTCTTACATAAAACCTAAAGCCCCATACTCACCCCTGCCCCCATTTCGGCGCAAAATGAGCAGCTGCTGCTGCTGCTGCTGCTGTGCGTGGGCATTACGACCACGCCCACGCCCCCCCACCCAAAAAAAAAAAAAGAACATCTTCTGGCAACGCTTTTGTTGCCTTTGTGTGTTTGTCCATTGTTGCCAAAAAAAAAAAAACTGAATAGAAAGAAAGGAGAGCGACACACGACTGCGGCAAGTTGCACAGACAACGTGTGTGGATATTGCTGTAGGGAGGGACGGAGGGAGGGGGAGGGGGGTGGGGGGGTTGGTTGCTGCGGCGACGGCAGCTGCGGCCAGAGCTAATGTCAGCGCTTCCATTAGCCGTAAGCAAATATAGACAAGCTTGACTTGGATTTCGGCATCGCATTGAAACGGAAGTGCAATATTTGCTGCCAGCGCCATGCAAATAGATTTCTAAACGCGTCAGATGCCCTACGAATCCCGAGTATATTAGCTGTTGCAGACTGTTTGCTCGGTTTGAATAGATATAGATAGGGATATTCGTATATATATTTCAACACATATTTGCATTTCATGAATACATACATAGAATTATTTGTACTATATATATTTATTGATAATATTAACAGATTTTGTCTATTGCTTTTCACTCTTCAGTTTTTGTTTTTTAAAACAAATCTTGCGAATAATAGATATAGAAATGATTAATTAAAGTTAGCATGTTAATAATAATTAACTAAAGTAAGTTTCGTAGAGCGCACGGAAGCCGAAATAGAATCATTTACTTTTTTCTTTTCTAATTATTTTCTTTATATGAAGATTCGTCCTACAAATGTTTAGAGTAGTTTTTAAAGTACCTTTCCAGACTTAAAATCAATTATATAGTTATTAAAATATCATATTATTCGGAGTGTATTAAAAGCTGATTAATATTCTGTTTGTTTATGCATAGATCGAAATAAATTCGTAGGGCTGTTAAGTTGGCTGCGCCAGAATCCTGGAGAAAAGTGATTTTTAGACAGTAGTAAAGTTGTGGCTATAACTAGTTGTATATAGTTATGTATACAACTATTTGTAATATCAGGATTAGTTTATTCAGCTGAAGAGCATTTCCAAGTCGTTGCATATACTTGCATTATATGGTTCAAGGTACACTTCATTCGAGTGAAGAGCATTTGTAAGTCGTTGCATTCAGCTGGAATCTTTTGGTTACATTCTATTCATTTGTAGTCCATTCAGTTACATTCTATTCATTTGTAAATCGTAGGATTATTTGGTTACATTCTAGTCGAGTGTAGGGCATTTGTAAGTCGTTGCATTCAGCTGAAATCATTTGGGATTTTGTTAATAGGCTTTCGTTGTTGTTTGGCCGCGTGTGTCGCTTATTTGCCGACAGCATTTTGGCTGTTTTCTGTTGTCTTTTGGCTGTTTGAATGGGCAAATATGCCAAGCGCCACTTGTCCTCTGAAACTGTGGACTGTGGACTGGGGACTGAGTACACTGGCCTGGTATCTGGGGGCATTATCTTGCGAGTGCCTAAGTCTTAGGTGACAGTTAAACACCTCAAATAAGCTACCACATTTTGGGCTCAGTTTCGAGTTTGAGTTTTGATTGCATTTACATTTACTTAATAAGCAGGCCGCTCGGCACCTGTCTTCTGCACAGTCTACGCAGGTCTCTGCTCTTCTCTCCTCTCTCCTCTCTTCTCTCTTCACTCTCGTCTGCTCGTCTTCGTCTGCATTTGCATTGTTTTGCGTTGTTGTTTGTGTTTGCTTTTGTTTCTATTTGAATTTGGGATATTTGTTCATTCCTCGCTTGTTTGACTTGTCTTCCCGTCGCCCTCCCTCTCTCCCTCTCTCGCTCTCGCTCGGCCTTTGGACAGCTGCTTTGTCGTTTCTTATCTGCGAGATAAGCTGGCGCTTGGAGCGTAGACGGACGGAAGTGCTCCGCATCTTTTGTCTTCGCTTGTCGCTCGGCTCTTAACAACTGGCGCCGAAAAGCTAATCAGTAGCTAGTTGGCAACTGCTTTTGGCTGATCTTTCGCTCTAATCTCGCTTTCCCTCTGGCCACACATTCTAGGCCTCTAGCTATCTCTGCCTGGCGCCATATCTTTCGCTTCCCGCTCTATATATTGGCATTCGCAGCGCTTATCTGATCCGCGCAGCGAGTGGGAAATCTCTTGGTAAAGTCCCTTTCGTTATTTCAATCATATATATTAATGAGCTTTTGTCGATCAAAGCTTTCAGCTTTGCTTTTCAATCAATTTCAGTTACTTAGCCTAAGTTTATTTTCTAGAAGTATTCATACTTAAAGCTCTTCTAAATGAGCTTTCATTTGGTGTGCTTTATTCTTGAGCAAAACTTAAACTGTTTTTGATGTGCTTTCAATGCAGTTTCACTACGTGCTCAATAATACTTATATTATTCAAAAATCGTCTAAATAAATGCATAGAAAGTAATTTGCTTTTTATTAGGATTAATCCTTGACTTCGATCAAGGTGGATTTTTGTATTTAAGCTCACATTTTAGCAAACTTTTATGTTTTCTGCAATTGTCTCTTTGCATCAAATAGTCTTAGGCTTAAATAAAACAATCCTTTCAATTAAGAAAAAACTTATAGTATTTTAAGCTTGCTTTCCTCGCTTACTGAATTTAATGTTAAAATGAGCTAACATGTTATACCAAGTTTCTGCTTACGCCAAAAGCTGTATCATGGCTTAAATGCAGCTTTAAGCAGTTTTTTTTTTTATTAAAAATTGTTGCAAACCTTAAAATAAAGCCTATCGAGCTTGTTGTTCACTCCAAAACTGAGCTTTAAGCTGTTGCTTTTAATTTTTAAAAGCAGCTGAAAGCTGTCATTAAATCTAAAATCGAGCTTTTCGCTTTTGTTGTAAATCTGAAGAACTGTTGAGCTGTTGTCTCAACTGTTGAAAGGCAGCTTTAAGCTGTTGCCTTTAATTTTAAAAGCGTGCATTAAGCTGTTGTTTTTGGCTTAGCTGTGTCTCTTTCTCGCGCTATCTCTTTTCATCACGCTCTCTCTCTCTCTCTCTCTCTCTCTCTCTCTGTCTCCATCTGTCTCCCCCTCTCGTGCTGTTTGGTGTGCACCCGCTTCAGCAGTTGCGACTAATGCGCTCTGACACTTTTATTGACTGACAAATGTCAAATGCGTTAACTGTTTGATTATTGGCAGGCAGGTGAAACAGCAGCAACAGCAACAACAATAGTTGCAGCAACAACAAAGTTGTGCTTTTAGTTAGTTTTTGTGGCAAACGTCACGCAAATTTTGTGTTGGCTCATTAAGAATAGCTTTGCGCGTTGCCATAGATGATGATAATTGTTGTTGTTGTTTTAGTTGCTGTTGTTGTTGTTGTTGCAGCTACAATTGTTGTTGTTGTTGTCAGTGTGACATGATTTTTGCGTGTCACATGGCAAATGGGCAACAATGTTTCAAACAATGCCTCAATCATTTTCAGTTCAGTTCAACTGAGCTCATGTTCAGCAGAACTCGTTGTTGTTGTTGTTGTTGTTGTTGTTGTTGTTGTTGTTGCTGCTGTTGTTCCATAAAGTTGTTAATAAATATGTTTATGCATAAACAATAGCAACAGCTAGACAACAACTATATTGCCCGTAATTAGGTTTGTCTACGGCCACAGCAGCAACAGCCGCGCTGAAACCTGATTAAAAGCGCACATGGAGAAAATAAAACTATTAACGTTAATTAATTAAATTAATTTTGCGCTGCCAGCAACAACAATCTATTAATATTTGTTGTTTTTTTCAAGTGTAATACTGTATTTTTGCACCTTTTTTCTATCTACAAACAATTATTGCTTGCCCTGAGCCCAGGCGATATGTGTCAAGTGGGTATATTGGTTCGCAGGAGTCAGCATGTAACACAAAGGGTATATCACAAAGGGTATATATGTACATATATTCGTGAACGATTTCGAGACGTTGTTTCGCAAGCACAACGCGCAAGACTATGGGAGCTACACACACAAAACTCTAGTATAGTACATATATAGAGCTAAGGGGCATGTTTCGTTTTGATAAGCCTCCCTCTAATGAAGATTCTCTATTTAAAAGTTAGAGCTTGGTATGTATACCTGTGTGTCGTCTCATGTCCAATCCCTGAAAGTTTCAAAAGAATCGGACTGTAAACACCTGAGTTATTTGAGTATGCATTCTTGATAAGTATATAGCATGATCAGGGTATCTCCTGTTCGTAGCCAACTAGAGCACTGCAACTATGTTCTTCTTTCAAAGTAGCCTAGCGAGGTTCTAGGCAAAAGACCAGCTAAATGCTACTTAAGCAGCAAGCTACCTGATGTTGCCCCTTCTCTTCAGTTGCTACCTGCATTTTTGTTGTTGTTGTTGTTGCTGTTCAGGCACTGGAAAAACGTAGCTGAACAGTAAACTAACAATAACTAATTCACATTTTCACATTTTCACATTTCCCATTAGTCGCACTCTTCCAGCAGGGATGTCGGCGCCTCTCGGGCTCTTGATTTACAGTTACAAATGCTTCGGTCTGCGCATTAACAGATACTGCATTTGCATAAAAAATTACTTAGAATCTGCTACTAAGTATATCTGCTAAATTGCATCTATTAGTTCGTCAAACACTTTAGACTGTGGGACCGGCACGCTAGAGTCTTGCTACTTTTATTTATATTTATTGGAACTGGGCTTGCGGAAAGCGCAGAGCCTTGGCAAGATTATATAGATTTTGGCATTTTCTCAGAAAACCAACTCCGCTCGAGTCAATTGCTTTATTACCTCGCTGCCAGTTAATTGTATTGACATTTTGATAATTGATTCTTATTGTCATTTGTCGCGTTCTGGCTAACAGACTGGAACTGCACTTGGCACATCTAGCCTTGGTCTCCTAATGGAACTACTTGCGTAATGCTTCTGAAACCTGGTATGTGTGTACATCAAGTATTTATGGGCGTATTTGAGAAATTGTGGTTTTAATTACACAACAATTTCTCGAGCTATCAAGCTTTATACAAAATTCGCTCAAACTTTGTAAATGTGCTTATCAATTATTTATATTGAGACAAGAGGCAAATGTGCATGTAAATCGCTTGGCCATTTCCCTGTTCATTGTGGCGCCTCCAAAAGTTGCCACCTCAGTGGGCGAAGGTAGGGGGGGGGGGGAATGGAAAGAACAAGAAGAAGAATGTATGCACATTGCACATGCAACTCAGGCAGCAAACGTTGCGCGTCATAATTACCAACAAGAGGCAAAAGAAATGAAAACAAAAATATTAATAAATTATTTGGAAAAACAAACGCAACGGGAGCGCAAACCGGAGCGGGTGCGGGAGCGGGAGCGAGTGGCACGTCGGAAAACGGGGCACGGGGCATACAAAATTAGGCATTTAATTGTCTCGGCTCTTGGCCAGAGCCAGGGCCAAGTCGCTGTCTACGGCTTTTAACCTGGCTGGCAGCTGACAGGCGTCACATTGGGAAAAACCAACAACAAATTTAACTACCAACAACGGCAACTGGCAACTGGCGACGGGCAAGGGGCAAGGGGCGACGGGGGACGGGGTGCATGCAACTGGCGCTACAGTTGCACACGCCTGGCGCCAGTTGCCCCTGCCGCTGGCCCCGTCGCACGCACACACACACACACACACACACAGAGAGAGAGAGAAGTTGGGCCAACCACCAAATAAAATGAAATTAGTATGCGTCGGCAGCTTTATTTTTTCGATGATTTATGAAATGAAAAAAATATCAAAAAAATATACAAAATAATTATAATAATCATATTATATATAAATATATATACATATGTGTGTGTGTGTGTGTGTGTGTGTGTGTGTCTGGTTGTTGCTGCACAGGATCTCCGGCCGTCTCCTATATAAAGCCTTTGCGCATTTCAACACGCGCCTCATTATAAAAATTGAAATTATCTTTTTTATTATAGATTATTAATAATTTGTGACACGTACATGGCCATTGATTTCCAATGAAATTGACCCAGGGTTCCCGAAAATATTAAATAATATTTGAAAAAAAAACTCAAATACCCATAAAGAGCGCGACGTGTAACATTTAGCTGAAGAGTGAGAGGTGGCGGGGGCAGGAGCGGGGCAGCAGCCAGGGTTCAGTTTGGTTCAGGGTTATTTTACAGATTGTCGAGATAGAGAGAGAGAGAGGGGACGGGAGATTGGGAGGGAGAGAGCGCGAGAGAGGGGACGAGAGATTGAGAGGGAGACAAACCGGATCGGAGATGGAATGAAGAAGATGTTTTATATCTTTATAATTCACAAACTATTCGGCAAAGGTCCTGCATTATGGATCTAGAGCTTATAGGGAGGGTCAAGTCCACTTAGAATCTTAATTATGTATATCATCCAATTGCAATATCTTCTAAATTCTCTTATGGAACCTAATGAAGTCAGTTGAGGCCCAGCTAAGGGTTATGTTATATGGCTGCCCGATTCGAACCCGAAAAAAAACAAAAGTAGAAAAAAAATGGATGTTTGTGCTTTTGCTGATTGCTCAATTTGTACAACAATTAGGGGGTGGGGAGGGGGGGGGGGGGGACTAGAGGGCGTCTTGGGCATTCAATATAGAAATAAATATTGGACGACATTATACATAGATATTGACAACAACTGAGGAGCTAACCGGCTAATGACTGCAACGGCTTCGTTTATTGATGACGATTATAAAGCAATTTGTGCAGTCCGAGGGGGGAGGGGTAGGGATGGCACACATCCATATACATGTGCCATGTATATAGATAGATTTTTATATATATATGTAAATATTCTATATGAATATAATAGACGCTTTTTGTAATTAAGCGAGCGCGTTCGAGGCACAGCCAGTTCATAAAGTGGGTTAGCAATTAACCCTTGGCTGCTCGTTTCACTTGCCCCCCCCATTCCCCCTCCCCCCGTCGATCCCTTAGGCACGCTGCCGCTGCTTTAGTTACGTTCAACTATTTTGTATATTGTTGTTGTTGTTGTTGTTGTTGTTGTTATTGCTTTTGCTGCATTAAATGACCGAGCGATTAAAATGCACTCAAGACGACGACAATTTGCTGAAAATTGCGCTGCAGCTTGGCAAGGGCTCAGCGGAGGGGGCAGGGCGGGGGTGTGGAAGGAGCGGCGTGCGCTGCAGTTAATTACTAAGGTGGATGCGTTTTTTGGGCGCGTTTTGTGCGCGATTTTAAACGCGCTCGCCAATGTTTGCCCGCACGTCTTGCTGCGCACACACACGCACAGTGCTAATTAAAAAGACACACACTTGCTTATGTGTGCGAGCGTGCGTGTGTGTGTGTGTGTCTTACCTTAGGCTAGGGCGCGTCAACGCCTTTTCTGCCCTCATTCACACATTGCCGCCATTGTGGCCCAGCCATGACTGCAATCAGGCGCCTCTCGCTCACTCGCCTTTGCTTATGCACTGCCAGATGCTTGCTCTCTCGCTCGCTCTTGCACAGACTGTGCGGCTGTGCGTTCTCGCACTCCTGCTCTCCCTCTCTCGCGCTGTATGTGCCTGCGTGTGTGTGTCTGTGTGTGTGTGTCTGTGTGTGTGTTTCGCAAGCTTCGTCATCTTTATTTATGTTTAACTTTTATTTCATTTTCTGCTTCATTTTTTGCTGCCTTTTTCCCGTTGTTGTTGTTGTTGTTGCTCTTTGCTGCCTGCAGTGTCTTTTGTCAAGCGCGGCCATCGTCAGCGCCGTTTGCCACACCCTCGGCTGCTGCTGCTGCTTCTTCTTGCTCACCTACATCATCTGCCCGATCTCCTCGCGCTCTCACTCTCCCTCTCCCTCTCTCTCTCTCTCTCTCTCTGCTTACATTTTTGTTTTGTTTTTGCACTTGTTTTTGTTCGCCTCGCTTTGTCTTAATTTATTCTGCTCATTTGCGCGTTGCGCTGCATGCAAATTGACAGCAAGCACTTCGGCTGCTGCACCACCCCCACCCCCCCACCACCCTCCCATCACTTTGCCCTCTGCTTGCTCTCGGTGTTGCCATCCCGCTTGCACCGCAGCAATTTTTGTTGCCGCCACTTGACAAACACCCGAAAGCTTTTTACCAACAATTGGCAGTCAATCAATAGACTCGCCTCCTCCCTCCCTCCCTCCCTCTCTCGCTCTCTCTCTCCCTCTCTCTCTTTGTTACGCTCTCTCTCTGTGTGTGCTGCTCATTAGCCTGCCGCACATTTGGTAAAATAAAACACTTCCGTTCAATAAGTGGCAGCCGCATTTCCGCCTATCCTGCAATCTGTGCCGCCTCTCGGTTGCGCCACCCGGTCGCTCGGTTGCCCGGCAGCCCCGGTTCAAGTGCGCTAATGTCTTTGGAGTGTTTCGCGCTCTTCAGCAGCGTCATTCACTCATTCACTCAGTCACTCAGTCACTCATTCACTCAGTCAGTCAGTCAGTCAGTCATCATTCACGTATTATTATGCACAGAATCAGCTCCAGAACAACTAGAGTCCCCATCACGCTTATTGTCACGGGCTGCTCCCGGGCCGGGAGTCGCAGCCAACTTGCAACAGCTCGCACACTCAACATTTTTTTTCTTTCTGGATTTAATTGGATTTCTTAAAGCTGCGCCTTGACTTAATAGGATTTGCCCGAATGCGATTGCGATTATGTTTGTCAGCTCTTCTTTTTTCATTTTTTTTTTCATTTTCATTTTTTTCTGTCTCGGAGCCTGCGAGCATTTTATTTTCAAGTGCTTGTCAGGTGTTTGCCAGCCGACACTCGGCCGTGGATTAGCTGCAGCTCAAATAGCTATTTAATGGCTGGTTGCAATAGAATTATGCCTGAGCATATTACTGGAAGTGCTTTCGGAATTCAATTAGTGCACTCAGCATTTCTCTTTCTCTCAGAGGAACAGCTTCGAGTCTTGTTCTTGGCTTTGCTTTTGCCCAAATTAGTTCTGATCGCAACTAAAACTTGCTGTCGTGCATATCTTTAGTAAGATGACAGAATGTCTTAAAGTTACATTTAAAGCTTCAATGAAAGCTTAAAGCTCTTATAGTATTGTCTACAACTCAATCAATCTTATCAGACTACTTCGATTGCCAGTAAAGCTTTCAAGTCAACTTTAACTTATTTTAAGCTAAGTTGAGCTTAAAGCTCATTCATAAACCGTTCAAGTCTGTCACGCTCTTTCGCTTTTTGCATGCGGACAAGGGTTCTAGACACAGAACCTTAAAGCTCAAAGCTTTAAGAAGAACAAGGGAAAATTTTCTTTAAAGCAAAAACTCTTGGCTTCTCTGATTTCTTTTTTTAATCTTTTCTGATCAAGTTCACAAATTCACAAGTTTTAATTTCATCTAATTAAAGCTACCAAGCAACATGCTATATGTATAGCCCAATTTTTATTCAAATCCCCCTTCCTACTCGCCTGCCTAATGATCAGTTAAATCGAAATACGCGTGCATCGGGAGCTTTTGGGCTGGTAATCAGCTAGCTAATCTTATAAAATTGCTTACCATCAATCCCACTCAGAGCTCCGATCCCTAATCCCCGATCCCCAGCAGCCGTAGGCCGTAGGCCGCAGTGCGTGCGTTCCAGATTTTTGTCTGGCAGACATTTACAAACAATTTGTCAACTGGCGTAGCAGGAGAAGGAGAAGAAGAACGGGGATGGAAGGCGGGAGACGGAGGCTTGTTAGCTGGCTTGAGATTTCGGCCTGCCGGCTACAAACTACTCAAAAACATATTAATCATGGCATCTGCTCAGCTTTTCAGCCGTGTCAGCAGACGTTCAAATAAACAAAACCAAAATCGGTTAATTGCCCCACGCTCCGTTGAGACCGTTGGGACTGAAGACTCTTGAGAGCCGAAACTACGGTCGAGCATTGCCATGACTCAGATTAAGCGCCAATTATCGCAGAGAGCCATAATGCACATATATATATATATAAGATATATATCTCATGCAATATCAATAGCTACCAGCTGATGCCCTTGCAGAGGGTATTAGCGGTTAGTCAGGTTGTGTGTTGCGCCTTGAGGAAGACAGCTTCAAATCCATAATTAATATATTTGCGATCATCTGTCGAAAATTAAGTTCTAGCTTGGTAAAGTCTTTTGTTTTAAAAGATATCTTTGTGAAAAGCTTCTGTACCTTTGAAAAGGGCAGATCTTAAAATCGGACGTGAATTGAGTTCTTCTGTGCTTATTCAATAAGATTTCGTCTCGTCTCAAGTTATCTTAATCTTAATCAATCTATTAGTCAACAGTTAAGTTCCTGCATAAAGAACTCTTTTGTTTTCTAAGATATCTTCGTTTAGAGTTTCTATATCTTAGAAAAACAATGGGAACAATCGAACAGCAATTCAGTTTTTTCGATAGTTAGCTTTTCGTATAAGAAAGTGTATTATTTTGTTCAACTATTCAAAATTGAATCCTATCAACATCGAGCTACAATATCTACAATACGTTAATATCATTTACCATAATAACAGTTGAGTTATTCTTACGAAAAACTCTTTTGATTTTCCACTCAGCCTCATTAAACTTTATCTTATGTTGAACTCTTATATCTTAATCTCAAGTCATATAGCAGAAAAAAGGAAGGTTTCTTGATTTGATTTCTCTTCAGATATATTAGCCAAATCTGAAGCATATAGGAATACTGTATCAAGGGCTGGCTTTTAGGAAGATGGAGATGATTCTGTGGCAGGTGTGCTGCATTTGGCATAGGGTATTCAGCATTCGGTCTGCTCTTGTCTCGTACAGTGCAACTGTCTATCTGTCTCTTGCTCATTTTTGCCAGAGCATATTCTAGTCAATCAACAATGCTAATTTGCTGTATCCGTGGGCCGCCCGCAGGCCGAAATGAAATATTCACAACTCAAATCCTACACACACAGCCGAGTGTGCGAGTGTGCGAGCGTGTGTGTGCGTGTGTGTGTTAAATACTAATTTCAGTTTCCCACGAAGATTTGAAAATTAACATTTTGGCTTTGATTTTGGGGCTTTTATTTTGTGTTCTGTGTCTCTTGGACGTTGTCTTAGGTCTTGTTACAGTTCCTGCGGCAATGCGTGGACACAAACTACACCTGCCTGCGAGTGTGTGTGCACACACAACAACAACAGCAGCAGCAGCAGCAGCAGCAGCTAAAAAACCCAATAATTCTGTAATTAATGATGTGAGAATGAGCTACGGACAGGGCTAAGGCTCTGGCTCTGACTCTGGCTGAGAGCCTCCACTTGACCTTTTTTTTTGTTTTTGGTTTTTTTTTTTCGCTCAGCGACCTGTCGACAGTAGGGTGCCCGCAGACCTCTAGGCAGCTGCTGGTCGCTTGTTTGGCATTTTGTCATCATCAGCAACAACAACAACAACACGACAACAACAACACGACAACAGACATCATGAGCATCATCAACATCATCGGAGCATTGTCATTAGGTGGGATTATAGGCTCTTATGTGTGTTGCCCCCGTTTGCCTTTTGCGTTTTGCTACGGTTTTTCGATTCGAATCGTATTTGTTTCCATGTTGTATATGTCGCCATGGGCCACAGATTTCTATTGTTATTGATTAATTGAGAATAGTCGTGATGGAGCTACTTGAACAACGCAATAGCAACCGCTGCGGGAACAACGGCCCTTTTTTCTTCTTGTTTTTTTTTTTCCTTTTTTCTTGTTTTTTACCGGGCCCACACACAGGTCGCTTTTTGGGCTCAGCATGAGAGATGAGCCCAGCTAATCTGCCATAGTTAGATAACGTAGTGTTAGACTTCTAAGCTCGCTGATCTCTGAAATGATGGGTAAGCCTAGTCCTAGCTGGAACTAGTTGGCAGCCGGGTCTCGCTACCTAGTGTGATATAAGTGCGAAATATGATTAGAAATGTTTGTGTCTCTCCTAGCTAAAAGCCAATATTCAAGGCGCACTCTTTCCTCAACTCTCATTTATACAGCCATATTGTAGACATATCTAGGTTAAGTGTCGGAAATAAGATCCTGATTAATCGTTTCTTAAAGTTTATTCAACTCTTGTAGTTAATCTCAAATAGTTCTCCTGTTCGAGGTGGCATAAAAAGTTTGTGAACTGTGGAAAGCTTACATTTAACTTCTCGCAATGAGCTTTAATATTTGATCAAAGCCTGTTATACTTGATTTAATTGTATTGCCAGTCGTAAAAAGTTATTATATTCCAAGCAGCACAACAAATTTGTGAATTGTTTAATGAACCTGAAAGCTAACATTTAATTCCAGCTCATGAGCTTTAACTTCTTCTTAAAGCTCTTTCAATTAGTTTAGTTGACAACAAGCGCTTTATAACCAGGTTCAAGCACCTCTCAAAACTCTGCGTAAAGATGCTTGAAGCTAACATTTAATTCCGTGAGCTTTAATATTTTCTTAAAGCTCATTCAACTCTTTTAGCTGCCAGCCAGAACTTTATAGCTATTCTCAAACGTTTCTCGTATTCTATTACTGAACTCTGCTAAGCTCTCCGTCGCCCAGCCCGCCAAGGCCCACACGCTGTGTGCGCCGCCAGCGGTGCTACCTGGCGGCCATTGTGGCCACCCGCTGCTCACGACGACGACGACGACGTCAAAGCTCAAATTCTGATAGGTGGATAGGTTTCACAACTACTGTGGTTGCGGTGGTGCGATGGTGCGCCTGGCTAAGTGTTGCATTGCTTGTAATTCTGAGCCATTTTGCTGGTGCTGCTGCTGCGGTGGCTGTCGTGGGGATTGGGGGGGTCTTGGGCATTACAGGGGATTAGGTGGCTGGCACAAAGGTCAGCCCCGTTGGCTGACATTGCTGCCGGGCGCCGCCCACTGGCTGCGCTGGTGTCTCATGTAGCCATGTTGCTGTCGTGCCAGCCAAGAAGTGCACGGCAACATGTGTACTCCATCACATGGTTGCCACGACACCAACAACAACGACGACAATGTTGTCTGCCTGAAAGACACTCGAGCACTTCTTTAGGGTGAGGGGTGTAGGTGGTCAGGGGGGGGGGGGGGAGTCTATGCTTGAGGTTCTTACAATCCGCCAGGCCAACCGCACTTTGATTTGGCAAACCGCCCCCGTTGCTGTTGCTGTTGCTGTTGCTTTTGCTGTGCGATTTCGATGTCTATCGATGAATTTCATTTGTGTTCTATTTACTGATAGCCATCTAAAAATGCGCCGCTACCGACGCCGTTCTTGGCCAATTTGTATGGGACACAGCCGCAGTTAAGCCGAGTTTGGGTCTTGAACTGGGACTGGGTACCGATTCTGTTGCCAGCCTGCCAGCCAGCCAGCCCCTTGCTGTTTCTCGTGCGGCTCGGGGGCAAACAAATTTTATGCAGGTCTCCAAAATCGTCGTCATCATCAATATGAAACCGGTCGACGTCGACTTCGGCTTCGACTTCGATGTCGATGTCGACTTTCAGCTTCAAACGTTGTTGTTGTCGCTTCCCTTTTTGCGCGCGCACGAGTTTTCAGCAAAAATTTCTTATCTACAGCTTCGTCGCCTGCTGCTGCTGCTGCTGCTGTTGCATGCCACAGCCACAGTCGCAGCCGCAGTCACAGTCGCAGCCACAGAGTCCAGTGGACCAGGCACTGGCGTTAGCAGTTCGACCTTCACGTCGACGACGACGCATTTGTCTCTTTGCCCTCTTTGGAGGGTCCATAAAAATTGCAGCGTCTGCCACTGGACAGCAGCTATGGCCACAAGGTTGGGTCTAAGCTGGGCGCCCTAAAGGACGACCAGGAGGGCCGAGGGCCGAGAGCTGAGAGCTGAGGCCTCTCTGCTTATTATTTTGGCAGCTCGAATTTGTTTGGCGCTGGCGTTTCGGCCGTTGATTTCAAGTTAAGATTTGAATGTCGCTCGGGCTCGGCAGAGACAATGCCACGACCACATCCTGCCCCTGCCTCACCTCAGCTGCTACAGCTGCTCCTCTACCTGCAGCTACCTCTGGCGCTCAGTTGTTGTTGTTGCTGTTGTCGTCGGCCTTTGTTGCAGCTCGTGCGTCGTTTCTGTGAATGCCCAAACTGCCTGCTCTGCTCCCTCCCTTCCACCCCTCTCCCACTCCTTCTCTCACACACAAACTGTGGCCCGTTTTTGAGCTCGTTTTCGAGCTGGCCGCTGGCCGGCAGCCGCCGTCGTCTGGCGTTGTCTGGATTGTTTGTTTTTGGGGCCTGGCGCCTGCGGTATGCCTTTGTCGTCGTCTTGGCTCTTTGGGGTCTTGGGGTCTTGTCGTCGCCTGCTCGCCTATATGAGAAATGATCGGGACATGAGAAACAAAAGATTTGCAAATGTCTTTGGCTTTTTGGATGCCGATGCCGATGCCGTTGCCGATGGCGAGGCCAAAGTCGTTGTCTTTTCCTGTTGTTGCTGTTGTTGTTGTTGCTGTTGCACTCGTCGCCAGGCTGTTGCTGTTACTGCTGTAGCCGCAAGTTAACTACAATCCTGGTCTGTCCACACAGTAGGCGACAGGTGACGCCGACTGTAGTGCGACCCATGCGGCCCATCTATTAAGAGCCAAGCCAATTACATACAAAATACAAGAGCTGACAAGCTGGCAACGAGCGCCAAGACGACAACGACAACGACACACATTCATCTTCAAGCGCTAGCCGCAACAACAACAGCAGGCGACGAGGCGCCGGCTCAGCCACCGTCCATACTCGTCCATACACAGTCCGCTGTCCAATTGTCCTTAGCGGCTGTCCTGTAACAAGATTTTCCAGCTTTTGGGGCTGTTTTGCATGAGGTGCGTGCCGCCGTTGCCGTTGCCGTCGCCCCAACATGCCGGCCAAATCGACGCCAATTGTGTGGCAGCAATCGCCTTTCCCATCGCTCTTGCGACAGCGGCAACTGTTGTCGCTGGGCCTGTTGCTGCCTGTTGCTGTTGTTGCTGTTGCGCGTGCGCATTTGACGCATTTGGCATACTATGCGAGACTTGTTAATTAGGCTTAAAGAGCCAACACAAAATCAGCGATCAGCCAAATAACTTGGCCATTCGCAAGGTCGACCTAAAATACCCATACATACATATTTATGTATCTGTATACATGTGTATAGATGTGTGTGTGTGTGTGTGTGTGTGTGCGGTCTTGTGCATAGTGTTCCCATGCCTGAACTTAAGTTCATCCCAAACACATGCTTCATATTGGGTTTGATTACCGATGTTCATTACCCGGCCTTGCACGAGCCAAGTGTTTTGAAAACACTTTTCCATCCGTGGGTAATTGAAATATGCCTGGAATTTTCTTAACATGTTCTTAATATGCCCTTGCGCGATATCAAGAAATTACAGCAAGTACTTTAGCTTCGAAACTCTTACAGTTTGCAGCTGTGCGTTAATCAGGAATCAGGGAGTCGGTCAATCAATCAATCAATTCATGTATATGTGGCTTATTATTATGTGCAGGGCATATTGTTATCAAGCTTAACTTTTTTGGAACAACATACAAAAAAAAAAAAAGAAATTCATTTTGAGCCAAGGAAAATATGATTAGGTTAAGTTTTGGGTTCAGCTGTAGCCTATGCAACAAATCCAATTTGTGGTTCGATGGAGGCTCAATAAAATATGGAAGTCCGACTCTCAAACCGGTTCGGTGCACAAAAACCGATTCGCAGCCTTGCCAGAAAGACAATTCATTCTGTTGCAGCGACCCCACGTTGGGCGCCAAGTGGCTGCAACACTGGCGCTTTATCGCTCCGCAAATCATTTATTGCCAGCGAGACCACCGCTGCAGCAAGCACTGCTCCCTGCATTGTGTCGCCTGTGTGGCCGCATTGTGGCTGGGGTAGCACCCCAAACGCCGAAAGGGGCACGCAATGCGGCACTTAAGCCGGACCACTCGCCGGCTACCGCTGGCAACACGCTACGCAAACGCAATGCGAATGGGCGACAAACTAGCAACAGCGGGCGGGGCAGTTCGAGAGAGAGAGAGGGGGAGTGAGAGAGAGAGAGAGAGACGGAGTCGAAGCTAAAGTCGTTTGCGTTCTTCTTTATCATTAAACGCATAAATGCGAATCTACAAAAGCCGCTGCAGCAGCTTCAGCAGCCTTCTCTGCAAATTTATGGCAAGTAAATTTTAATGCCCTGCCAGGCTGCAGCCAGTGTTGGCAACTGTAGCTTGCAAATACTAGCTGCAACCAGTGTGAAAAGCTGCTGAAGAACTTAACATCTAAGCTAGTGATGAGACAAACGCAAGATTCCGTTATCGATAGGCCACAAACAGGGTTGCCACTAAATAAAAATAAAGGGAATCGGACTCATCAAAATAAGGCTTATTGTATTGAATAGCAAATGTGTTGCGCTAAGGCAAAATTAATTTGAAAAAAGCCAGATTGGCGGCCAGCTGCAACCAGCTAGAATTTAGCTTGAATATGGCTGACAGCCGGCAGCACTGGTCGCTGCCAGGCTCGTATTTCCCACCAAACGCGTCGGTAGCAGCGCCATCCTCATTGCCATCCTCATCGCCATCGCCCATCGCCGTCGCCCATCGTCATGCTGATCGTCATCGTCATCGTCATCGTCACATGAATCTGCCATTTTATTGCCAACTTTACTTTGGCGGCAATGTTATTAACGCACATTTTTATGGCTTTGATGAGCAACTGATGCTCAGCCTCAGCGGAGCCGCGGCCAAACTTGTTGCTGTGGTAGCTGCTTGCTAGCCAGCCACATTATAAATTAGGGCTTGTAGTATTTCGACTTGACTTTCTTTTGTTGGCCACCTAAATAGATTTGGTCATTAGCATAGCGCACGGAAATTGTGGGCAGGCCCGGCCAATGCCTCCCTTCCTCTTTCACTTTATATGGCCTGAGCTGGCACACATTTTTGGATTTCCGTTGCATTTAGCCCAACTGATTAGCTGTCAATTTGGAACAAATACAATCAGGCAAACGACAAACGGCGACAATTTCCTCAATCAACGAAAAGCAATCAACAAGAAAACGAAAAACCAAAACCAACAAAAAAAAAACCCGAAAAGAAAACAGGTAAATCGACTACGTCGGGGGCGCTGTTCCTAAACCTCAACATACAAATTTACATAAATTTACACTTAATTATGAGCGGCATACGAAATATATATATGTATATATATAGAAAAGAAAAAGACACAACACACGCAGATAGGCAATTATTTGATTACACAGTTCATTTGGTGAATGAATTCAAAATGCAACATTTTCGAGTTGAACTGGCGCAGCAGTTCGAACCATGCGAGCGCGCACACACGTTGGGCGCCATTGGGTTGGGCTGGAGCTGTTTTTGGATCAACACACACAGCTGGACGATTGCACATTGATAATCAACCACGCCCACCCAGCTAGTATGTGCGCCTGTCTTATGGGCCAGCAGCCTGTTCATGCGCCTTGCCCCGCCTGTTGAAGCACGTTTGATTTTCGATACCCATTGAAAATGCTTGAAAAAGGTATGATGGTTTTAAGCTAATGTATGTAACAGGCAGAAGGCAGCATCTTCAACCTCGTGGGGTGTATATATAGATATATATTCTTGATCAAATGAGGAGCTGAGCCAACCCATCTGTCTGTTTGTCTAGATATATTCGCACGTTCGTGTATATCGATAAATATCGATTTTGGGACAACGTTCTTCATGCATAAACGTTGTATGTAGCTTCTCTCCTATTTGGGGCCCTAGAAATTTGTTAAAGATCGTACCATAAGCACCGCAGCTTATCTAAAATATCATTTGCCATGCCAAGTGTGGGCCAAAGTATTTGCGAGCCAGGCATACCCGACTATTTTTTGCTGCCCATGTATTTGATTTGGTGTGTGTGTTGTTGTTTTTTTTTTTTTGGTGCTGCTAATTAATTTTTATGTCCCATTCTTCGCTACGCTTTGCCTTTTCCTTTCGTTAATTAAGCAAAGAACTTAAATAGATGCTGCCTGTTGCTGCTTATCCGGCCTAGTCGTAGTTTGCCCCTCTGTGTGGCTATAAAAAAGAAGCCCAGCTCTGACCCGGCACAGCGTGTGGTGGTCACGTCTTCAGATGTGCCCACACACAGACCTAGCGCTCCTAGCGTTTCATTCATTAATAAATAAGAAAAAACAACGAACAGAAAGAGCGCAAACAACAAACAATAATCAAAATTTAAATTTAAATATTAAACAAGTGTCGATTTGTTTGCCGTGCACAGCTCAAAAAGACAGATGCTGCCCCATCGACGAAAAAATTAAGTTATAAAACAAAGTTAATGGTGTGACAGGCCGGCCACTCAGCCCAGCTCAACTGAGCTCAGCTCAGTTCAGCAGCCGGCGCACTACTTACGCCCCGATAAGATAGCGGCCCACATCAAATGCCTCGCATTTGGAAGCTGTAACACGCACTCGCTTTTATGACACACACACACACTGCACACTCTTGGCTCCAGATCGTGATCGTCGTGGCCACTTGGTCTGCCGATAAGCGGCGAGAGGAAATAGCTGCATTGAGATGCCCGTCAAGCAGCTTAATAGTGCTGCTAATTGTGCTCAAATAACGGCAAGTGTGTTGCAAGCAGCTTAAAGCTTTCTACCGAAGCCTTAAAGCTTACTGAAAGCTCAGCTTATAAATATCCTTTTACACATAAAGTGCTTAAATGAAACTCCTGTAGCTTAAAGCTTCTCTTACACTTGATAAATTATAGTGTGAAAGCTTAAAGCTCAAACTGAGCAAATGTGTTAAACGTTTTCAAGTTTTATAAAAACATTTGTATGGCTCAACGGGCACAGCTTTCAGTTTGGAGCAAGCTGTTCAAAGCTTTAAGCTACTTGAAACTTAGTGCAAGTTTTCTTAATCACGCATAAACTCACTAAAAGCTCACTGCAAATGGCTTAAAGCTCGCCATGAAGAGCTTCAAATGTCAATTGATGCCAAAATCGCCTTATGTCTGAAATAAGCTAGTTGTGATCCCACTTTTATGTTTCTGACCCTTCGCTTTTCAACTGCCAAGGAGCTTTTTAAGCTGCATCAAGTTGAACGGCTCATGTGTTCCTTTTGCGATCTAATTGTGAATCATTTTGAAATCGTCAAAAGTTACCAAAACTGAGCTACGTGCTCGGTTTCTTCGGCAGGGCAGCCACTCTATGCTGAGGTCCAGTATAAATGACGCTCATTAGTCGCTTGGGCGATGATCATTAATTGTCAGGGTATCTGCTGGATCGGGGCAGAGCCTGTGCGGCCTCTAGTTAAGTTTTGGCTACTGTTTTTTGATGATGATGATGATGATGATGGGGGCTTTCACCTGGCTGGGTCGCTAGTATGTAGCTCCACTTTTATTTTCATTAACATAAAATGTTTTGTTGTTGATTTTTATACGCTGTAAATTATCGGCAATTTATGCGCAGTGGCAAGAAGACGCCTTTCACATTTCTCAACGAAACGCCGAGGCCCATTCATAAAAATGCAGCCAGTAGCTGCTTTACAGATCTGCCGATAGAGTCCGACCATACAGATTATGCCACAAATTCGGATGCCAAGCTGAGTGGCTGCTGAATAGCTTTTGTTTAGCTCTGGCTCTGCCTTTGGCTCTGCCTTTGGCTCTGGCTCTGGCTCTGGCACTGGTGGCGCACATTGCGTATGCTTAATTTATCGACACTTAACGCCAATGAGGCGACGCGGCCGCACTTCAATTAAGGCCCCCTCCCGTACCCTCGCCAGCCTTCTCAACCACACCCCATCCCGCATCCGAAGACTCGAGCAAAGTGTGTCTGCATTATGCTTAACACTTGTCCATGTCGCCGACGAACAGAGCGCCGCGCACAGTAGCCCCTCGCGCATCAGACAGAGCTCTCTGTGCGAACCCAGAGTCGAACCCAAACCCAAACCCAGACCCAGACTCAAACCCAAACCCGCATCATATGCATGCGTGCAAATAAATTTGTCTTTTAGTAATTGCCGAGTGTTGACTATAAACAGGCGCAGTCCGACATCGAACTGTGGGCCAAACGGGGCAGCGGCACAGAGGTGCCAGCCACAGAGCCCTGCCACAAAGAATGGAGCCCGCCGTTGGTATCATCATTAACGCTTTAACTTGAATTTCATTAAGCAGGCAGGCAGGCAGGCAGGCAGGTTGGCAACGGACACAGGAACAGGAATGGGAATGGGAATGGGAATGACAGCGGGAATAGGTATAAAACGCAGCGGCTGCAACTGCGACTCCCAATGTCACATTGTCAAAAAAAAAAAAAAAATACGGTCAAAACTTCGAAAAGTAGCGGCCAGATGAGCAAGCAAATGCGCTACGTGACAGCAAAAAAAAAAAAAAAATATATGCATAAAATTGTAGGGAACTCAAGTATTCAAGAGGATATCAAGAGCAAGCGAAGTATGAGCTTAAGAATGAAGAAGAAAGAATTTTTAAGAGCTGGATCGATTGTTGACTACAAATGAGAATATTTAATTGTGATTGAGTATTGTGATCTTAATATACCTTGATGTTTATATATGTTGCATGATGGGAATAAAAGTATACATAGTTATATAAAGTTATAGAGCAGCCTTCGAACTGAGCTCAGTATATATATCATTAAGGATATTATATAAAAAAGATATATATAGAAAGATATAATTGAACGAACGATCATAAACTCTATGATATAGATGATATATTTTAAAAAAGGTGATTATAATACGATATATTTCATTCTGTTGAATTTTAATCTCAAGATCATACATTATATTATGATAAACGTCAGAGTTTTTTAAGCTGATCAACTCAGGAACTAGATAAATATTTAATTACATCAAATTCAGCATCAGAAAACATAAACTTTGACATGGCTCTAGCAAGTCGAGCATTATTTAATTTATTGAGGCTAAAACTATTGCTTAAGGTAATATTCCTTGATGCCCAAAATGAATATGAATGCCGGCGCGGAATTCCAGCAGTAAACAGTATTTCATTTGAAATACATTTTGAATGATTATTTGGATCTAATCAACTGTTGAACTAGATCAGCCTAAAGAGCAGCAGCAACACATTCAAACGCGCGCTTATTTGACTAAATATACAACAACAGCAGCAGCAGCAGCAAAAGAGGCTACAACAACAGCAACAACTTTGGTGGACAATCGCTTAATGGCTCGCCTGCAAAACATGAAAAAATACTCAAGTGTTATCGATTAATGTCCAAGTCTAGCAGCTACCGAACGAGCTGCTGAAACCCAAACGCAAGCCCAGTCGCAGTCGCAGCAAAAACTCGCTTGGCGGTTGCGGCTGCTCATCCAAAACTCAGTGGCTAAATGGACGACAACAGCAGCAACAGCAACAGCAACAGCAACAACAACAACGTTGTTGGTTCTTTATTATGATTATTCGCCTTTTTAATAAAGAAGAACAAAAGGTGCCGACAAATATGGCAAAACGACAACAGGAACATCAGCAGCAGCAGCAGCAACAACTGCGGGCCGCGCTGTGCTGCGGGCCAGTTGATTGCGGGGCATGAGGCAAGTGGCAAGTGGCAAGCGGCCGGCGGCATGGGGCATGCGGCATGCGGCATGCGGCATTTGGTTGGTGCTAATGTCATCGAGCGTTGAACACCTTTATCAGTGTTGCATTGAAATGCACACACGCATGCGCGCAGCCAAGTTGCATGTGGCATGCAACAACAGTCCAGCTAGAGAGAGATAGAGAGAGAGAGCGAGAGAGAGAGAGCGAAATCGAGACAGCTGCTTATCGCTGCAAATAGACCTCTGGCGAAATAGTTGGTGTACGTCTGGGAGTGGGACTCTCGGCGGTGGGTCGCCATTCAATTTATTAGCTGCAATAAAACGCAAATCATCGGCATGCCCCTTTGCCAGCACAGCACAACGGCGGCAAAGTGTTGAAATCATTTGAAATATTTGTCATTCGCCGATAGGCATTCGGATAGGCCAGGAGGCAGGCGGTGCTGACTGGTAGCCGGCCGCTGTTCTCTGTTCGCTGTTAGCCATTAGCCGCTCCTCGTTTATCTATGACAGGATGGGGCCATAACTAACTGGGCTCATTTGTAGGCAGCGGCTCGAGTTGGCACGGCCAAAAGAGCGTGGCATTATTTATGATCGTTCGCTGAATGCCGGCGATAAATGTGTATCGATATTTGTGCAATTATGACTGGCTGCGCTTGAGTGCGCTTCGGTCCTCGAACCTGCCGAACTTTAACAAATTATCGATATGTCTGCAATTATGCGCCAACGATAACACATTTTTGCAATATCATTAAATATATAATACAAACACTTTATCGATAGACAATCAATCAACTCGATTGTTAATGCAAACACTATCGATTCAATATTGTTAATGTACAGCATTAAATAACATTATCTTTATAATTCCATTTAAAGCCAGTCATCTCAAGAGTTGTTGTAGATATCGATAACATATCGATGACTATCGATTACTAACTGCCTTGTATGCAAGCTTTAACCGAATTTATTGTCCGAATATCGACTACTTTACAGTTGCTTATTGAATGTATATATATCCATGTCTAATATCACATGGCTAGCCACACAAAACACGCTGATCAACGTGATTTGATTGCAATCGTCATCGTCATCGTCATCGGTTATCGACTGCGCATTTGCTCACTCGGCTCATTGGCCGCTCGCTTCAGCGAACCGCAACGCAATGCGAAATCGAAATCGAAATCAAAGGAAAACCAAACTTAAAATCCAAATTCAAATCCCAAACGTGTACCCAACTGCTGCCCAATCGACTGTGACTGCCCAAGGGGGGGCCAGCAGCAGGGCGTGGGGGACAAGAGAACGCGAGACTCTGCAACGATTTGCATACAACAAAATCTGCGCAGTCGCAGCAGCAGCAGCAGCCGCCGACAGTCGCCAGTCTCCAGTCGCCGGGCATCATTAGCTCTGAGTTTGTTTGCATGTGCCCCCTGCCCCCCTTGGTCAATGGCCAATGCTGCCCCCGCTGGCTGCCATTGTGTTTGGCCAAAACGCCGCCCATTTTGTTTAGCAAATTTGCAATTGGCCGCCGCCGTTGACCGTCGCACAGACGCCACCAAAATGGATGGGGCAGGACACAAACAGACGGTGCCGCACTGGACACAGCCGAGACAGCTGGAGCCGAGTGTGTGCATGTGTGTGTGTGTGTGTCTGTGTGTGTGTGTATTTGTGTGTGTGTGGGGCAACAACTCTCTTTCCACGCTGTATCTCAATCTGTTGCCGGGCTGCTGTTTCGCTTCGTGTTGTCATTAAAATGTAAATCCATTTAATTAACATTTTCCGTTCAAAGACGACCACCAAAAGATAGCAGCAACAACAGCTCAAGAATTGTTATAAATTGTAAATAAATGTTGTTGTTATTTAAATGAAATGTCCATAAACTTGCTGTCTGGGCAGCTACTGCGGCAGCGTGAGCGTGAGCGTGAGAGTTTTGACAAGGCCCAAAAACAATCAGAACAGGCAGCACAGGCATAGAGAGGGACAGAAAGGGGAGACAGAGAGAGAGAGAGAGTGAGAGAGTGAGACAGAGAGGGGTAGGGAGTGGAAGGAACGAAGGGGCTGCAAGTTAACAACATGAGTCGTTGGTGCGATACAGGGTTTGAGCCAGCGCCTTCACTTCAATTTCAGCTCGTAAGCCTTTCAGCACTTTGACTTATTTTCAAAATTGTAATCAAACAATTCAATTTTGCATCGGCAAAAATATATTATTCCAGCTACGCCCTCAATTAGATCGCCAGCCGCAATTGGCATCCTCCAATTTTTCGCTTTTTTTTTGACATCATACATCATACGAGAAACTAACTGTCTACCTCTTATAATCTACGAGTTATGCTCCAAAAACGATTTCTCCAAGCTTCTAAAAAGGATATTTAAAGGAAAAGTGTCAATTGATATATTTAACGTATCGAAAACGTGCGCTGCATACCCCTTACAGTGCCATTTACTATCTACAGGGTATTCATATCAACGCCTGGGTGGTGTCTGCCGCATCGGGGCAACATTCTGTGAGATTGGTCGTATTTTGTATCTTTTGTCTTGCTGTTTGCTTCGACCATTAAATTATGCATAATTTACAGATGAATATAAAAGCCGCTGCATGGTGGGTCTGCCCCGCCAGAGCCTGGTCCCCTCTCTAACCCTGCCACTGCCTCTGCTCTGCTAGCTTAATTAAGACATGTTTCGAGCCGCGTTTCGTGTTGATATTTATGGTATAGATCGCTCAATATGCATATCGATTTAGCTTTCGGAAAGCAGCTTAAGACAATCCCGGCGACAGCTTCATAAAGTCCCGAGATCCCATCTACGCCAACGGGCGACATTGTCATCATCATCATCGTGATCATCGTGATCATCGTGATCAGCGCGATCATCATTGTCATCATTGTCGTTGGCGGCGCCTTCCATGTCCATAATTGGTCAACAGGTAGCCGAAAATGGTTTTGGTAGCTGCCTGTTGCCTAATTGAGCGGCCAGCCAACTGGCCATGTGGCAACTGGGGAGTGTGAGAGCAAGCCAAAGATTAGCCACGTTCAGCGGTGCCTCAGAACTTGGCTTAGGCAAGTGGGCTCGATAAAAGCCAGTCAAATTCTCAAAGTTATGTATCAAAATCGCAGTGCTTGCTAAGACCCAGTCTTGAGCACTGCGTAGCCGGGCTCGAGGCCCAGGATGAAGTCTTAGGCTTGACCAAAGGTCGTTTTGATTGAATAGATTGGATTGACAGCCTGTAACAATATTGTATACCTATAAAAATAGTCGTTATTATCTTTGAACATTAACTCAGTCGGGCAATCGATAATATTCGATCAATCGATTCAGTTGCTTTTCTCTAAGATCGCCGCTCGGGTGAGTCGATGCGATTCAAGCCAGTTGAGTTGCTAAATTTAGGTTTCTGATAATTTCTAATAATTAATATTCGATAAACTTGGTATATCGTCAAGTCGCTGAAGCAGTCATGTCAGTACAAATGCTTGCGTATTCACAGGCAGATTCAAGTTAAAAAGCAGGTACATATATCGATAAATATCGACTTTGATATGATCGATCGCAGCTTAGCTAATGCACAATTATTGCGGCAGCAAATGCACATACTAACTTAAGCAGAATCTTAAACAACTCTCCGCAATAACCAGTCAAGCAATTAGTATGAAGCCTGTTCACGCTCCGCGCTAATCGATATATATATATATATATAAACATATCGATAAGTAAACTATATTAGTGGTCAAAGCGATTTACATGCCTTCACGGCACTTTAGATTTTCGCAGCTACTCAAAAGCGCATACCAATTGCAGAACATAGCAACTAGCTGTAATTTGAGGCAGTTGCTACTGCTGCTGTTTGCTGTTGCTGTTGTTGCTGCTGGCATTCACTCACGATCAAGTGGAGATATCGCTGTGGAAGTCGCGATGCGTTCAGTCGATGCAACTGTCGATAACCGTTAGCGATCGTCCGTGTTATTGCCGCTGCTGGTTGCATGTGAACAAAACACGCCAAATCAAAGTGTGAGTGATCATTCAATTAAGCAGCACGCCAACCGACAACAACAACAACAATAACAAGCGACAGCAGCAACAACAAGCTGACGACAGCAATCACATAGCAACAACAACAGCAACAGCAACTGCAGTGCCATCATCAGTTAAATTATGTGATAATATGCCAACAATGAGTGTGCAACAGCAGCAGCGACAGCAATCACAACAACAGCAGCAGCAACTACAACAGCGATCAACAGCAACTGCAACAGCAACAGCAATCAACACGCAAAAGCCCAAAACAAACGTGTCACTGGCAGCAGGGCGGCGCAGGAGGTGCGCAATTGAGTATCGGGCCACATGACTAGCGTGAAAGATGCGGCCCCAACGGCAACAGCACGTAAAGCCCCGCAGCAACAGCAGCAGCCACAGCAGCAGCCACAGCCACAACAACAGCAGCAACACACAGCAACACCAAAATTGCTGTTGCCTTTTTTGGTTTTAGTTGCCGGCGGCTCAATCAGTTTGTCACCCGGGCGATATATAGAGTGATTAAGTGGCCCATGGATTGGATTCGAGTCGGCCAACTGGGCACAAGGTGGCCGGGCCGGGCCGGGCCGGAGCCTAGAAACGTGCCGCAATGCAACAGCAGCAATTGCTGAATTTTGCATTAGTTGCACGCGGGCAATCATATACGAAAAATCTAGACAATATTTGACGCATAATTGCATTAGAGCTGCCTGCCAATCAATTCAATCAGCGCATAAAATCACAACAGCAACAGCAACAACAGCAGCAGCAACTAGAGCTGCCAGCAAGTGAACGCCTGTCTTTTGTCTGGCTTGGCAAGGCAACAACAACTACAATCACAACTGAGAAGCAGCAGCAGCAACAACAACTACAACAACAGCAACTGTTGCTGCTGCTGCTGCTGCTGATTTGTTGCTTGTTGTGTGACGACAACGACGACTGCGTGGCGTCCGTGTAATCGCACTTCATGTCTAATTAGACTTGTTTATGCCCATTTGGAAAACTGAAATGCAGCAGCAGTAGCAACAACAGCAGCAACAAGAACAACCACATTGCTGCTGTGGTGCATGCACATATTATTTTATTTTTTATGGCTATCTTCACGGTTATTTTCATTTAAATCGCAATTCAAACTCGGCAGCTCGTCGAGTCGCCGTTGAATGACATTTTAAATGACAATTTTGCGCCTTTTGCAATTCATTTTATTTATTTTTTTTTTTTATATTTTGTTCCCCGCCGCTGAACGCACCCCAGCAACCGTTGAGTTGCATGAAAAAATGCGAAGTTCGTTGCGTGGCAGCAGGAGAAAGAGATGCAAAAAAAAAATTGAATATAATTGAATGTAATAATGCAAATTGTTTTATCAATAAATTCTAGACACATGCAAAACGCACAACTCGCAACGAGTAATTGTTGCTGCTGCTGCTGTTGTTGTTGTTGTTGTTGCTGCTGCGGCAGCCTAAATGAATTTATGTGTCAATAAATTTAAAGCAAATTAGCAAACGACGTTTTAAGTAGACGACGACGAACAACGCGCTTTGCGCCAACGATTTATGGACTAGGCAGCGATTCGGCGACCCATTCAGCTCACCTCAGCTCAGCAGAGCTCAGCTCAGCGTCTCGGCGATTTGATTGATGAGCGAGCCGAGCGCACGGCAAGCCGTTTGCCGCTTGCCAATAAACTGTTGCCTTTTAAAGCTGGCCCAAATCGGCCATGTCAAAAGCAATTCGCTGGCAGTGAATGCGTTTGCGTTAGCGATTGCGAGTGTTAGGCCGTGTGGAGTCGCCGCACAGCCAACTGCAGCGAGTGCCCAGTCCAAAATGGCGACGACGGCAATTAATCAGTTTTTTTTTCTTTTTTTTTTTGCCAGCCTTCGGCTTTTGGCCAGGCAATAAAAAGCCACAGTGACTGCCTTTAAGCGATTGCACACTGCATGAATTAATGGCTGCGTATTCGACTAGTCGTTGCAGCATTCACATTAATTAAGTGGACACGTCAACGAGTCCAGTCAATTGACGAGTGCCAGTTAAGTGTAGCGTGAGAATCAATTTAATTTAAATTCTATATGGCTGCTTGACACTGCTTGACTATTAACTCGTTGCCGCTCTACTCGTTGATGTTCTCGTTGTTGCTTAGCTCGTTGCTTCTTTGCTACTCTACTCTACTCTACTCCTCTTTCTATTGGTTGATATTTTTGTTTCTCTACATGTAATTTCTATACTCGATGTAGTTGGACTCGTTATTGCTTTAGTAACAGTAGCTGCACTCGCTGTTGCTACTTCGTTATGGCTTTACTCTTATTATTTTAGTAGGCATTCAGATGTCAATTGATTCTGTGCTACTCTCTGTTGCTTTACTTGTTATTATTCTTAACGTTGTGTCTTCGCTGACACACTTATTACTCCTCCTGTACACGTTCTTATAAGACTAGACTACTCGCTGTTGTGACACTCGCTATAGCTCGAGTGGACGTACTCATCCCTGCGTAAACCGTTGATTCACTTTTTTATGCTTTTCACTTATCTTCGGTCTTTAGCTTCACTCGCCAAAGTGCTCATCTCTAGTTGCTGCTGCTTTCTTGAGCTGCATTCAGCAAACTATTTACACAATTATATTGCTGACAACAACAGGAGCAACAACTGCAACGATCTTATTAGTCACACCTCTGTGCATGACACCACAAACGCCATTGGTGGTCTCTTTTAGAGAGGGCGTGCAAATCAAGTGCAGATACAAGATACAGTCACAAGAGGGGCAACTAGCCAGCCGGTTGTTGTCTGTGGTGTTGTTGTTGTCGCCATCAACAACAGCAGCAGCAGAGGCAGCCAAAGCCAGGGCTAGAGCAACAGCCCAAAGTCAGAGTCTTGTTTTTTAAAATTACATGAACAAAATGGCGAAGTCCGTCGCCAGACGTAGCAGCGGCGGCAGCAGCAGCAGCTTGTGAGGTCCACACGCAGCAACAGCAACAAGAACCGAAAACAAGCTGAAGGCACACAGACTATGCCCGGTCAGGTCTAGAGCTTTACGGCCTAGACGGAGCACTGTCCTGCACCGCAGCACCCGCACCGTGTGCTTGGGCTTGGGTTCGTTTCGGTTTGGGCTCTGTTGTCGTTTAATCGAAGTCGATTCGACGAGTTATGGTAATTAAAAAGGTGTTCCTTCTTGCAACAGTCGCGAATGTCTTTGCTTGGGGGGTCTCGCGGTTCGACTGCGCTCGCTGCAGACAAATTCATATTTTATGACAAAACCTTCGTTTCCCCCCTTTCGCTCTCCTTTGCCTCCAACTTGCGCTCGCTCTCTGTCGCTCCACAGGTCTGGTCTGGACGGCTCGTGCACTTTGGTGGGTGGTCGCCTACAGGAATGTCGCCGACTTGCCACAGTCTACGGCCATTTGCAATGTCTTTGTGCAGCTTACCTGTGAGTGTGTGTAACTGTGCGTGTGTGTGTGTGTGTATGTGTGTGTGTTTGCCTCTGTTTGGGCCTGTCAAGTTTTGTCAAGTTACTGCCGCCAAACGGAATACTTTATGCCGTTTTGTTTGTTTGTTTTTTGTTTTTTTTTTTGTGGTCTCATTGCATTTTCGCATGCTAAGCGAACTAATCTTATGCTCTCTCCTTCTCTCTTCCACACTCTATGCCCGTCTCTTTCTCCTGCTGCTGTAGACAATACTGAACTCAATGCATAAGTATCAGCCGCGCTTTCATTTGGTGCGAGCCAACGATATCTTGAAGCTACCATATTCCACGTTTCGCACGTACGTGTTCAAGGAGACGGAGTTTATTGCGGTGACTGCATATCAAAACGAGAAGGTAAGCTATACTCAATATAGACGCCGATCAGCCCTGTATGAGTGCCATCAAAATAAATATCGTTATTTTCGTTTTACAGATTACTCAGCTGAAAATTGACAACAATCCCTTTGCGAAGGGCTTTCGTGATACGGGTGCTGGCAAACGCGAAAAGAAGTGAGTATCACTAGAGTTAAGCAATTTCTTTGAGCACATATCTATATATCTACATATCTATATCAGCATATATATATAAAAGAGTTCGCTAATCGACGCTCGACTAAGAAGCTTCCTTTTTGGACGAACAAAGTTTTGCATGAAAAGCATCAATAACGCCGAAAGTGACATCAAATGTTTGAGCGTCGGACCAACAAGCGCGAGTTCTCTGGAATTGATTTTCATTTTAAGCAAGCGGTCTATTAAATCAACTCTTTTGGCCTTCGGCTTGGCTCATTCGACGTTTTGCTTAAATTCAACTTTGCAATCCCCTTTGATTCAATTAGCTTGCAAAGGCGCTCATAAGTTTGGCTGAATGCGGCATTAGAGGACAATACAATAAGCTCTTAACTCTGCCTGTCTGTCCATCTGTCAGCGTGTCTGCGTGTCTGTTTGTCTGGACAGCTCCGAATTTGAATTGAACACGAAATCGAAACCCTCAATTCACAAAGCTCAAACTCTCACTCGCTCAAAGTACTTCATGCTGACCGCCTCAAAAAGCAAACTAATCAGCACTTTGAGCCTTGGGTGGGAGGCAGTTGGTCATTGGGAATTGGCTCGTCTTTGGTATTTGCCGTCAGGCCAAAGCTCGTTTGTCTAGCTTGACTCTGTGTGCTCATTTGACTCGCTTGTATCTGTATCTGTAGCTGTATCTCTGCCTTGATTAGCAGACATTAATTTTTGTCAAATCTGTGCGGAACTAATTAGCCTGCTGCTTGTCAAATTGCAACTCATACAAAGCGCCAAACGTCAGGGACTGGCCGGGGTGGCATGGGATGCGGAATTCCAGTCCGAGTGGCCATAAAGTCAACATAATGATGAGCTCCGGCTGCGGCTGTGGCTGCGGCTGCTGTTTATCATCATGATGTCGATGGCAATGGTGATGATGATGATGATGACTGGCACCTTTGGTCTGGCCCCCCAACACTCTCCCCGATTGTATATATATATATATACATAAAGCCACCCACCAGCTGTGCGCTTGTAATCCATATTGATGGATTGATTTCAATTTCCTGTTGGCCGAACGAGCACGCCCGCAGTGCAATTCAGCGTGGGCGCTGATCAAATGCTTTCTGACTTTTTCGCAATTGTTTTTGAAGGATAACCCAAAAAGTCAACACACAACAGCAATGGGGGCATTTGACTAGAGCCTGGAGTGGTTCCGGTTTCCGGCCACAGCAGCAGAGACTGAGACCGAGACCGAGACCGAAACGGAGATGGAGGCGGAGTTGGAGTCGGCCAGTCCTGTTTGAAATCTGTGACTTAGCATAATGATGAATGACATTTAATAGCTGGCTCAACGTTTTGTTAAACGTTACAAATCAATTTTCACTTTGTGTGTGTGTGTTTGTGTGTAACTGACAATGACAAGACGATGATGAGCTGCGGCGTATTTGGACAGGCACTGGAAACGACTTCATCAGTCTTCTGACTTCTGTTTGCTGCATTGACACAAACAATTTACTTGCGGCCCTTTCCGTTGAGTTGTTGTAAAACTGATTACAAGCGCCTTGATTGACATTAGCTGCCTCCCGCAGACCCCAGCCCTGCCCTGCCTAGGCCCAACCCCCAACTGCAACCGCCCTCCCCCTTGTCGTGCTGTCTGTTTAGCTCTTGTCTAGTTTCCTTTTATGCTTAGCACCCATTAATATGCCCAAAACGGGTATAAACGTTTGCCAATCAATATATGTACGCACACAAATCGACTGACTCGTCCACATTAAGTATTTACGTTCTCGATCGAGACGCTAGACTGCGTCGCTTAAGCCATGTCTGACCGCTAACTGCTTCCATTTTCTCAAAACCGATAAATATCGATTGCCACTTCTCCTATTTTGTGTAGATCTCGGCTATAATACGAGTCAGAAGCAACAAATTTTAATCGTTTGCCTATTAAACAAGTTGAGCATACACAAATCAAGACAATTTTGGATTTTCCATTCGTTCTTACACAAATCGATAAATATCGATATGCAATAAAATCCCTTGTCTAAATAGCAGATATATACAAAGTGAATGTGCTCTGCATTCGCATGCAGATATTAAGTTGATTTTACACTTTCGATTGCACGTATCGATTGTTATCGATTGCTAAACCCACGGCGCTTATGGCATATTGCAAACATTAAAATCACCTGTGTCTTCAGCCTGTTTTATGTTCAGATTCTCGAAGATTGGTCACAGTCAAAGTTTATTATAGTTTTTACGAAAACTTGATAGCACGATTAAAACAAATTCAAAGATGAATCCAAGTTTTTTTGGCGCAGCTTTGACAAATATTATTAACATTCACTTCGCTGATTACAGGGTACTTGGTCATTTCTATCTGCTTGAGTTTTCTATTTGCCTCCGACTGTCAGCAAAATTCATGCATTGCCTGCTTTTGTCAGTCAACCAACAGACCCGGCTGCCCCACTGAAATTTGACTGGTCATAGCTGTGACAGCCATGTGTCAGGTTTTTGGCTTGGGCTTCGGTTACGGTTTTGGGGCAATTATTAATGAAGTGCCTGCGCTTAAAAGTAGACTATGGCTAAATACCCTTGCAGAGTGCACTATCTATAACGGGCATGATGTGTCTAGCAGACATCTGCGATCCAGTCAAGTATATACATATATACCAATCCGTCCGCCTGTTTCTATGCAAACGTCTAGCTCGGTTGCCAATACGAAACTTTCCTCAAATCTATCTCTTCCATGCTCTCTTTATTCTCTCGGAGAATGCTATATGCTATATATGCTATTTATGCTATATATGCTATATATGCTATATATGCTATATATTATGTTATATATGTTATATATGCTATATAAGCTATATGCTTCATGGGAAAATTAAGTCATTTTAAAGATATCTTCACAATCCTGCTCGCCTATTTGCAAAGCTTTTTTAATCTGCGGCCTGCTCAAAGTAGCCATTCATATATTTGCTTTTTATGTTTTGTTTTTTTTTTCCTTTTATGATGATTATTTTTGGTGCTAAGGCGTCGTGTGTAGGAGTTGGAGGGTTGCTGCAAGCCACTAAAGCGCTTAGCTAACTTTTTGCATAGACTTTCAATTAGCCCGAATGCCCAATGCCTGGAGTGGGCCGGGACGGGCTGGGACGGGCCGGGCCCATTAAATCTGGGCAATTAGTGCGACTTAGGCAAACTCGAGCCTTTTGTCAATTGGCATCAACAACAACAACAACAACAACAACGAAAAAACAAAACACATTTTAAGCAGCTCAACGCGGCAGCAACTTTTTGTGGTCAACCCTTTTTTTTTGCAGCCAGCCAGCGATTGAGCTGCGCTTCATTAGCAGCAGCAGCAACAACAGCAGCAGCAGCAACAACAGCAGCAGCAGCAACAACAACAACAACAACAACAATAACAATGCCGTGACGATATTTTCAGCGCTCGCTCGTCCTGCGACTTGGGTGTCGCTGCACAGCAAGCGCCGCTAATTGGTGGCAACTATGCCACAGTCAATTGCCTCCCCCACCCCCCTCGCTCTCTCTTTCATGCCGCTCAGACAACTGCGCAACTTCCGGCGGAATGATATTCATCTCGCCGGTCACATTCCCCCCGCTCGCAACTCTTTGCAATTGCCTTTGCATTGGCCGCGGGCGCAACGGAAATCTAAAGTGAAAACCGTTTTAACAGCAGCAGCAGCAGCAAACGAGAAGTTGCCAGCAATTGAAATTCCTTTTCATATTTATTTGCCAGCCAGTATTGTGCCACACCCCCTGCCCGCACCCCCCCCCCCCCCCCCCCCCCCCCCCCCTCCTGACCGTGCCACATGCTGCTGCAGCCAAATAGCCGCAGGCGTTAGTTGACAATTGGCGCACTTTTTTATTCGCCTCATCTGCCCCCCACCCCCCATGCATGCCTCTCTGTTAAATTGCCAATGTTGTGCTGGGCGTGGCTCGAGTGGGCGTGTGTGCGGACTGGTTTTAGCCGCACATTTAGATATAATTCAAAAATTACAGAGCAGCGCAATTTCAACAGCTTTCAGCGTCTCATACTACCGCCCACGCCCCGGCACGGGTGTGGGGGAGGGAGGGGGAGGTGAAAGGTTTTCAGCACAAAAGCCAAGATAAACGTCTTAGTTGCCTTTTGTGCGAGTACTGAAATTTATGGTTGACTTACATGTGAGCCACAGGAGCGGTTTAGCATCAGATGCCTCAATTGGGCGCACCCTCTGCCACGGGGCGCTCAAAATGGGAATTTTTGAGCATGCCAAGCTATTTGCACCTTGTCTCTGGACTATTAACGGGGTATCAATATGATCAATAACAAGTTAAGACTTAAGATAATAATTAATGGAAATTTAAGGTACATTTAGTGGAAATGCTTGTGAAAATGTTAGGGAAATTTTGACACAAACTATTATAACATAAGAGGTTTATTTTCCTTGTCTTTTTCATGGCATCATAATCCCATATTTGCCAGCAACAAAATATTGTTAGCTCTTCTATTCAGCGGCTTATTTGTTACTTATATTTAGTAGAAATTGTAGGCAGTATTTTCGGCGCCCCATTTTAGGCGCCGTTTATGTTTCTAGCTTACCCCGCGTCCTTGTTGTTAGCTGTTGCCCTTTGTTGTTAAGTGGGTGGGCCCGTAAAGCTGCCTAGATTAACACAAATTGATTTGCTATTAAATTAGGTATATACACAACACACACACACTCACACACACACACACACAGTCGCACGCAGGTGATGCGAAGTACGTGGAAAAACAGTTAAGTGTAAAAGAAGACGCCTGTGGCGAAATTGCGAACTCCTGTCTATGGGTGGTTCCGGTCTTTGTGGTTGCTGTGATAATGATACACACATGTCCGTGTGCCGTGTGTGCCCGTGTGTGCCTGTATGCGTGTGTGTGTGTGTGCTAGTAAATTGCCCAATTTGCGAGCACGGCCTGGCGCTGGCAGCGTTGCTTTGATGTGTGAACAACAACAAAAAAGCAAACGTACCAAATGCACGGACCTAGTTTGGCAGGGTTGCGCGGGAGAGTTGTGGCGGCTTTAGATAGAGTGGGGGAGGGGTGAGGGGAGCTTACGGTATATTACGGCCAGTGCAGACACTAAATTACACTAACGTGTTTTGAATTATTTTTCAATTTCATTGTCGGCCGAGACACAGACTGCCGCCTGTTTCCGCCTGCAATTGTTACATTTCAATTAAGGTTCCGTTTATACATATATATCCCCCCCCCCCCCCACACTCCTTCCCTAGCTCGCCACCCTGCGACCCGGAACAGCAGCCCCTTGCCCTCACCATGCCAGGCATTCATATGCCGGCAGCGTCGTTTTATCATTTAACAGATATTCCCAGCTAGCACAAATATTATGCCAGTGCCTCAACTAGCCAACAAAAAGCCTAATGGACACAAAAATAAAATAAGAACGATGCCAAAGGGGCGGCACGCCCCAAAAGTGCCAGTGTTGCAAAATGTTCGCATTTGATTGCATTTCAGTTTAGCCGATTTTCGGCTAATTTAATTTACATTCGTACCAACAGTTATTTTCTTTAGAGTTTCGTACTTTTTGGAATTGTCTCTTGTTTTATATTTGATTTTGCCTTTAGATTTGTACTTTGTACTTTTCGATTTTGAACCATTTTTTCAGCATCTGTAGCATGTTGCGGGACTCCCAAGATGGTAGACTAAAGCACATGGTATTAAAGATAGTAGTTGATCATTTTATAGTTAGTCTGTGATATTTTATACAAAATAAATAAAACCTACGTTAAAGTCTGGGACTCGAGCCAGATGACCTTTTAAAGCTGGCAACAATGCAAATTTGGCTTAAAAGGATTCACATTTGGGCTTATGAGAAGGTACAATCGAAATATGCTGAAACTACTCAGCGTTTCGGCATGCTGAGATTAAATAGAGATCAGAGATCTTCAAGAATGCCCACGCTTGCTTTTTCTATCAGTTAATAACTCATATAACATGGCTTTGCCATGGCTAATGTGCATTTAGACAATTGGATGTTCTAATTTGTTTTGTTTTCTCGTACAACTGTTGTTACAGGCAGGCGCTGATGTCCAATCGAGGGTCCGACTCGGACAAACTGAATCCCACGCATGTGAGCAGCTCGCGAGCACCGCTCCATTTGGGGCATGCAGGTCGGCCGCCACATTTGCATCCGGCGCACGCCGCGGCGCTGCTCGATAATCAGCAGGACGATGACGATAAGCTATTGGATGTGGTGGGGCCGCCGCAGAGCCCCCTGTTGCCATTGAGCCACTCGCTGCAGCAGATGCACGCGCACCAGCATTCGGGTAAGTTATCAAACAGCAGCAGCTGTTCACTGAGCTGTGTCCAATGGATTTAAGCAACGTGTCTAACTGGTGAAATTTCTTTTTTTCTATTTGTTCTCATTCCATGCAATTGTTTACTCGTCACTCGTCATTCGTTACTCGTCATTCGCCACTTGCTACTCGTTACTCTGCTCGTCAACCGCAACTCGTTACTCGCTACTCGTATGATTAGCAGCACTGGCTGCCTGGTTCAATCATTTGGCTGGCGCTGGCGCCGGTGAGCATGCGGCAGCGGCCAATGCAGAGGACGCACTGCGTCGCCGTCTGCAGGCGGACGATATGGAGCGCGATGGCAGCGATTCGAGCTGTTCGGAGAGCGTCGGCGGCAGCACCGGCGGTGCCTTTCGTCCCACCTCAACGGGCAGTCCCAAAGAGGGCGTTGGCGGCGGTGCAGCTGCTGCGGCGGCGGCGGCAGCGGCCGGTCTTAATGCGGCCGGCAGCTATCCGTCGCCCAATATATCTGTGGGACCACCAATACACCCGTCGCCGCATCTGTTGCCTTACCTCTATCCGCACGGACTCTATCCGCCGCCGCATCTGGGTCTGCTGCACAATCCGGCAGCAGCCGCTGCCATGAATCCCGCCGGCCTAAATCCGGGCCTGCTGTTCAATGCGCAGCTCGCGCTGGCTGCCCAGCATCCGGCGCTGTTCGGGCACGCCTATGCGGCCGCCGGACATACGCCCGTCTCGCCGCTGCAGGGCCTGAAGAGCCATCGCTTCTCGCCGTACAGCTTGCCGGGCAGCCTGGGCTCGGCCTTTGATGCGGTGACGCCCGGCTCGAATGCAAATCGCAGCGGCGGCAATGGCAGCGCCGATGCAGCAGCGCCGCCCAATCTGCTGCCCGCTGGCAGCGGCGGCCTGGGCCTGGACAACGGACCGCGCAGCCTGAGCTCCAGTCCGCGACCGCGCGCCTCTTCGCACTCGCCGCCAACGCGGCCCATATCAATGTCGCCGACAACGCCGCCATCGCTGCTGAAGCGGCAGGCGCAGCACTCGCCGTCGGAGCTCAAGAGCATGGAGAAGATGGTCAACGGCCTCGAGGTGCAGCACAATGGCAGCGCTGCGGCAGCGGCGGCAGCAGCAGCAGCAGCGGCAGCGGCTGCCTCATTGCTATCGGAGGAAACGGCGCAACTGCATCACACCCAGGCGCATCACACACATCCGCACACACATCATACGCACGGACAGACGCACGGACACGGGCATCATGCGGCGGCCGCAACGGATCAGTGACAATTACAGGACGGCCGCTCCGACTGCGAGGAGGGCGGCCCCGATGCCGATGACGATGACGATGACGAGCACGATCGCAGCTCTGTCATCGATCTGGATGTCGATGTCTGACCGCAAACGGTGCAGCTGCAGCAGCTTTAGCTCGCGCCCAACAGCAGCAGCTGGGGCCCAGCAATGGCCCGCGCTCCGGCCCTGGCCAGCGGCGGCAGTTAACCAACACTGCGCTTCAGTGTAAATAGCGCCAGCGATCTACATTAGGCATATTTGTAGCATATAGCATGTAGTACACACACACACACACCCAGACACACACTCACACACACACGCACCTAATACCCATAGAGCCTAGAGACGTTGCGGGTCGCTTTGCGTATAGTTGTAATCCGATATATATATATAAATATATATGTTTTTTTTTTGTGTGTAATCGATATAAGAGACGCCTAGCCTGTAAATTTTTTGTGATGCGCAGGACCCGCCAGCTTTGAAAACCTAGTTTAAAGAGAGAGAGAGAGAGCGAGAAACATAGTAGAAGAAAGCGAGGCGAGAGAGAGAGAGAGAGATAGTTGTTTTCGTTTCCTTAAACGTTGCCCAGTGCTCTAGCAATTAGTTCAAGCTTTTTGCATTATTCCCTCCCCCCACCACCCACAATTACTAGCACTTAAGCATAACAACTTTATATATATATATGTATGTAACACACACACACACACACACGCAGACATATTTCTTCATAGATGATATTAAAAGAGAGCGAGCGAGAGGGAGCAGCAAGTAAATCGCGCCCAGCGGCAGACAAATTTATATGCACATGTATATATATATACATCTGCTGATATCCATATATATATATATTGATATTGTACGATTGAAACAAATTAGCAACATCAAAGATGGCGCCTATATATATACACACACACACACACACACACACATATATACATGTAAATCTAAATACAATGTAACCTTTGACAAAAAGCAGCAAATGCGAATGGCATAAAGAACACAAGAAAAACGCGTAAAAAAAAAACAAAAAGAAAACTAAAAAAAAAAAAAAAATAACAAAAAAAAGAAAAGGCATAACAAAATAAGCATGCAAAGAGCGAACATTTTTTTTCTTAGTCATAGGATGAAATTTTTTTTTTTAGTAATCGTAAATTGATTAAAATAAGAAAAGAAAAAAAGCCCAAAAAAAAAAAATCAAAATAAAAAAATAAAATAAATGAAAAACACAAAAAAAAATTGCGTAAAGAGCGAAAGCATTAACTATATTTAAACTAATTTATGTAGTTCTTAAGTACCGTGTACCGTAACATCCATACAAATGCATAATTTATATTAATTTGGAGCACACCAGCAGCCCGAGAGCCCCCAACCCCCTCCCCGCCCACCTTCCAGTGCATGTCGAGTGGGTTTTAGATGGGGTTGGGCCGGGCAGGCGGGCATTATTCTGGCAAACCCGCCCCCCGTAGGGCAGCCCTCTGTTCTGGTTCCACAGCGTTCACGAGCTTCTCCTCTTCTTCTTGTAGACACTTAGTAGCAGCGACACACACACATACACGCACACACACTCTCACACACACACACACACACACACACACACAGCCAGTTAAAATGCAGCATATAGCACAGTTTCACGATATTGCATCCTATAAAACAAGTTCTAATGTATTTAACTATTTTTTTTAACATATATTTTTTTTAACCTTTTTTTTTTGCTAATTTTTAAGTTCTAAAACCAAAGAACAAGACACTTTTTTTTGTATATTTATAATTCTTTAGAACAGACTCGGAATAGCTACTTAGTATTATTGTGTGTGTTTTATTTTAATCATATATATATCCTATATAGCATGTATACATGTATACATATATATATATATATATATATATGTATATATATATATATATATATATATATATACATATATTTATATACACCAACTTTTTTTTTTTTTTGTAAATTAAGTGAATTATTAAAAGGCATTCAACGCATGTTCCTCGCATAAGTTTAGAGCGACAAAGACGCAGCAAACAGCAACTGCTTTATGTTTCAAACACGACCCTCTAACCCCTGACCCCCACCCACCCCACAACAACCTAAAAACAATATGCACACACCCACACACACAGACATATGAGCAAAATATTCGAAAATTTTACAAGAAATGAAATAAAAAGCAAAAAATAAATAATGAAAAATAAAGAAAACAGCAAAGTTGTAGCGCAGTTTGTTTTCCTTATATACCGATGTATGTATACATGTATATATACATACATATATACATATGTATGTATGAGTATACCCTTATATATAATTGATTTTTTTTTTGTGTTTGTTTAGCTGTTTTTTGAATGAATTATACGCAAAAGCAATATTAATTATAGTTAATTAAATTTAAATGCGAACAAAAACACGACAAACAAAATAAAAACAAGAACAAGCATTATAAATATATATATGTTCACATATATATATATATATATATATATAGTATATATATATAAATATATTTAAATATATATATTATATATATAAATAAATATAAATTTAACGATGAAGCAACAACACCTCATGTCACTGCAATTATATTAAAATTAATTAAATAACAACAAAACAAAGGAAATTAAATAAAAATTATTGCTAAAAAAAACAAAAACAAAAACAAATCAAATAAAAAATAAAAACAAAAAAACAACAACAACAACAACATACATGCAAGAAGATAAACGTGTTTCATTTTTATCACTATTATTATTTATTAAAGTGAATATTCGGCTATCTGTTCCCGCCCGCCAGGCACTGTCAAATGCGAGGCATTTATCAAACAAACAGGACAAGGGATATTAAATTTATCATACAGAAATATTATACCTGAACAAAAACGTTGGCAAATAATACGAATTGCTGAATATTTACAAAAATGAGCAGCATAATTGTTTTCAATGCCCCAGCGGATACTTTTGTATCACTGCAAATAAATTGGTCTACATGTTATATATTCGCAAATAAAGCCGTGTAAATATCCAGTGTCATAATTAAGTGGCCCCAACTTAACTTTGTAGCGGTCCACCAACAAAGGCAAACACGGATGCAGACATAAATACAGATACTGACAGAGATATGAATACAGATACATATACAGATATATATATAGGCAGACACAGATACAGATACAACAAGTAAGAGGCTCAAGTCGAGAGCTCCCGACTAGGGGATACCCTGAACCCTCTTCTTTCAACATCAAATGCATATATATATTCTATTTTAGAAGCTATATGTCAAGTTTGGTGACTCTAGCTCTTATTATTTACCAAAATTGACAAAAAAAACATGATATCGATATCGATTCTTATCGATTGCTTGGAAACGGAGTAAGTTATCGATTATCGGAAGCAAACTCGATCTGCGCAGGCACTAGGAGGACCTACATCTAAGCTTCCTTTTGCCTGTTACATACATTTGGATTTTGCACAAATACAATATACCCTTATACCCATTTTTGATGGTTTCCGGGTATAATCATCGAAAAAGTTTCGATTTTGAAAAAAAGCGTGATGTAACCCGTTGCCATTTTGTCGATTTAGGTCAAAATTTTGGATTTCCTTTTTTTGATGTCAATCGATAGAACTGATCCTTACGAGCCAAAAATGGTATGCAATTGCAAAATCTCCAAGCGGAGCTATGTCGTTTTGGAACGTCATATCTCCAAGCGGAGCTATGTCGTTTTGGAACGTCATATCTCCAAGCGGAGCTATGTCGTTTTGGAACGTCATATCTCCAAGCGGAGTTATGTCGTTTTGGAACGTCATATCTCCAAGCGAAGTTATGTCGTTCTGGAACGTCATATCTCCAAGCGAAGTTATGTCGTTCTGGAACGTCATATCTCCAAGCGAAGTTATGTCGTTTTGTATCTGTACAGATACAGATACAGATACAGATACAGATACAGATACAGATACAGATACAGATACAGATACAGATACAGATACAGATACAGATACAGATACAGATACAGATACAGATACAGATACAGATACAGATACAGATACAGATACAGATACAGATACAGATACAGATACAGATACAGATACAGATACAGATACAGATACAGATACAGATACAGATACAGATACAGATACAGATACAGATACAGATACAGATACAGATACAGATACAGATACAGATACAGATACAGATACAGATACAGATACAGATACAGATACAGATACAGATACAGATACAGATACAGATACAGATACAGATACAGATACAGATACAGATACAGATACAGATACAGATACAGATACAGATACAGATACAGATACAGATACAGATACAGATACAGATACAGATACAGATACAGATACAGATACAGATACAGATACAGATACAGATACAGATACAGATACAGATACAGATACAGATACAGATACAGATACAGATACAGATACAGATACAGATACAGATACAGATACAGATACAGATACAGATACAGATACAGATACAGATACAGATACAGATACAGATACAGATACAGATACAGATACAGATACAGATACAGATACAGATACAGATACAGATACAGATACAGATACAGATACAGATACAGATACAGATACAGATACAGATACAGATACAGATACAGATACAGATACAGATACAGATACAGATACAGATACAGATACAGATACAGATACAGATACAGATACAGATACAGATACAGATACAGATACAGATACAGATACAGATACAGATACAGATACAGATACAGATACAGATACAGATCCAGATACAGATACAGATACAGATACAGATACAGATACAGATACAGATACAGATACAGATACAGATACAGATACAGATACAGATACAGATACAGATACAGATACAGATACAGATACAGATACAGATACAGATACAGATACAGATACAGATACAGATACAGATACAGATACAGATACAGATACAGATACAGATACAGATACAGATACAGATACAGATACAGATACAGATACAGATACAGATTCCTCAACACACCACCTAGATGGTCTCTAAAAAAGGGCTCCTGGTTAATCAGATGGCCCAAAACTAAATGCAAAAATATATTGCTTATAAAATATTCTTATATTTTTTATGATTCCTGAACTGGTAAAGTATTAGAACTCATATACTTTATATATATATATATATATATGTATATTGCTAACCCTCTTCGAATTGATGCATTGCCTTGCCGGCTGCGGTAGGTGTAACATTTAATTTAATAAAGCCATAGTTTGTAATCTTCGAATGGGAGGGATGAGCCCGGCGTTCGCCCAGTTTTGGGAACAAGTCAATTTGGATTAAGCGCTGCGCCGCTAACCCTCGGCTAAGCCAAGCGTTAAGCACTCGACTAACAGTTACAGTTTACTAATAGAATTTGGCACGAATGCCAAAACTAACGAGTGCGAGTGTTGCGGATTAGCCCAGAGAGATATGGTGCGGAGCGCTGGCTAGACGATTCCCATCAGCGATAGAGCTAATTTTGGGTAATTGAAAGAGCTGACCCAAAGCTGTACAAATAGCTGGTTCCGCATGAGTGGCGACGCATGAGGTTGTAAATTGTAACGCTTCAATAGGAAGGCGCAAACGAGTTGCAAGTTGAAGTGCAGCAATAAAAGGCGGCCAAAAACCGCAGCCCTTACCCCAACCCTAACTTTAACCCTAACCCGGGTCCGCAGTCCGTAGCTCACAGTCCGTAACCCTTTTATTTATAACATTTCTTGAACCCACGCATAGGCCATCATGAAAGACTGTCAATAAGTTTGAGTGTTTTGGCCCAAAAAGTCAAATGCGAGCTGAATGCGCACCATAAATTACGTATTATTAATTGCTGCCGCCGCTGCCGTTACAAATGTCGCCAGTGGCACCACCGCCAGAGCCACAACTGCCACACACTCGCGATGCTCGCTGAAGGGTTATGGCGATGTTGACAACACTTACCCGGGTCCCTCTCCCTCCTCCTTTACGACGCCAAATACAAATGCATTTGCCCTAACTACGAGCTGGCAATTTGTAGCATGATTAATGTGATTGTTTACCAAGCAGCCGGGGTAAGTCGTACAAAATGTTCAATGTACACATGAGAAACTTAACTAACGAGTAGAACATAACGAGAAGACTAGGCTTTTCGTTGGCTCATCAGCTGTTAAGCTAAGTGAGTAATAAGGCCTCTATCTATATTAATATATCCTCAAGGCAAGTGGACGCATACATTACACATATTCTCCTCATAATCATTCTGGACAATACGTTGAGTAAGAGTAGCGATTGATATATATATAAAGGTGAGGTGAGGCGAGACAATTTCCTTCACACCACAATTATGCTATTAAAGGTAGCTAGTGACAATACACAGTACAACAATATACCAGCGAATCCATAACTTTCACGTCACTTTTAATAGCATCTACATATTCATACGAGTTGAAGCTTCATATAGCAAAAGAATCGTATGTAAATGTAACGAGTAGTAGGCCAGTCTTATAAGTACATAATAAAGTAAAAGTAGCGAGTGCGAAGTGGACCGAAATCTCGTTAGCTTTTTGTACAGAAATGTAACGAGTAAATGTAACGAGTGGCAGCCCGCACACATATATGTTAATAATTTCAACGAATTAGAATAAACTACAGAATACAGCTTAAGTTATGCAACGAGTAAGAGTAACGATCGCCGTAGCTACTAGCCACATTTTGTTCAACGAGTCGACGAGCAGTTGTGTAACTCCATTAACAAGACACGATGATAGCCGTAAATTGTAATGTGCATACGCATAATCTTACCGTGGAGTCAGCAACAACAAATCGCCCATTATTGTCGCAGCTCTTGTCATCAATTGAAATTTTCTGCATGTCATTCGGCTGTGACAAGTCGCTGCCTGTCAATGTGCATTATCATAACTTGCGTTTTATTGCCAAAACATTTATGAGACAGGGCGGCAGCAGCACAAAGTGCGTGCTGAAAGTTCCTCTATATTGTATGTATATGTCTATAAATATATATATATATATATAAATGCTCCATGGCTGTGGGTCGGGGGGTCGAAAATGGAAGTTCCACGTTGAGGGGCGGTGCCTCAGAGCTGCGAGTCGCAACTATAATGATCATAATAATAGTTTTACGGGTTAGAGAAGTCACAGTCACAGCGCCAGCGACAACGACCAACAATTTAACAGCAACAACAACAGCTAGCAAAATCGGCGAAATTGTTTTCATACTTTCGATTTTTAACCCTTTCACAATGGTGCGTAGCGCATTGCGTGCGACAGCCCCAGCACAAAGGTCCGTCTGCCCAACGGTGAGGGGCTGAGCGGGGTTGCCAGGGGTTGGGGGGATTGTGCGGTTAATGTTGTTGTTGTTGTTGTTGTTGTTGTTGTGCCTCGTTTGACTCAAGTTTGTTATGCATATTTTATTAGCACATTCTGTGGATACGCACAGGCAGTTGACTCGTTGCGTGTCCAAAAAAGACACCACCCCCACACCCCCTCACCTGGTACTAAAAAGGGTTGCAGCCACAGAAAATGTCGCTGTTGTTGGGCTGTGCAACTGTTGTTCCTGTTCTTGTTCTTATTGTTGTTGTTGTTGTTGTTGTTGCCACTGTTGACATTTAACTTAAGCGTCCGCACGGCAGCAATTAAAATGCTCAACTTGTCAACGTCGAGGTTGCCCTTAACACCCACCCAACCACCCAACCATCCAGCTGGCCCACTCTCTTGTTTTTGATTTGATTTGTGAACAACAAAGAGCCAAAACTATGACAGCTAGTAGAAAATATATATATATATATATATATATATATATATATATATATATATATATATATTGGTGTTCCCATGAGGCTTAATATGCATTTTTATTTTCGAATATTTATTTATATTACGTCCAACAAGGAATGGTCCCCTAAATTAAATTCTATTTAATTAATATTTTCGATTGGGACAGTACTTCGTTTAGCATAATTTAATGAATCTCACTTGAGATACTCCAAACAAGGTGGACTTTGCAAGCGAAACGTTTTTTGGCCAACAACTTTTTTTTAATGAATGCCATATGATAGTAGGGATAAGTACGCATTCAAAAAGGTATAACATTTTAAAATGAGATTATATTTACCCTAGACTTTCAAAAAAAACGTCAAACAAGTTGAGATATTCGAACCTACCCCGATTTTGTAAAAAACGTGATGTAACCCCTTGCCTTTTGGTCGATTTGGCTCAAAATGTAGATTTTTATTTTTCTGATGCCAATCGATAGTACTGATCCTTACGAGTCAAAAATAGTATAAAATTCCAATATGTGAGATTATTTAGCCGAGATAGTCTAAAAAAATTATCAAACAAGGTTGATTTTACAAACGAAACGTTCTTTGGTCAACAATTCATTTCAACCCATCATATTTTAATTTGTTTGAATGCCGTATGATAGTAGGGATTCGTACGAATTCAAAAAGGTATAACATTTCAAAAACAGGATATATTTACCCAAGAGTTAAAAAAAAAATCGTCAAAAAAGTTTGTTTTTTTTAACTGTTTATTGTATTGAATCAAAAATAGCATACATTTTTATTACAAAACCGTTAACTTAGGTGGTATCTCGCCAATCCTGGTTGGCTCCTCAGGCTTTATCGTGGACAAACGTCAAAGCTGTCTTCTTTGAGTAAGGCTGCACCGTCACGTAGGTAGTCGGTGTGCACTGGGGCTTCTGCTGTGTCGTGGTTGGAGGAGGTCTCTAAAGGATCTTTTCTTGAGCCTTCTGACTACACACCTCTCAGCGAGGTCTCTTGTATGGGTTGGCGAATGCTTCGACTCTGAGATTACTTGGCCGAGATAGTCTAAAAAAAACAACGAAAAAGGTTGATTATACCAATGAAACGTTTTTTGGTCAACAATTTCTTTGAATGCCATATGATAGTAGGGATATGACGTTCCAAAACGACATATCTCCAAGCGGAGATATGACGTTCCAAAACCACATAACTCCGAGCGGAGATATGATCGTTACGAGTCCAAAATGGTATAAAATTCTAAAATCGGGCATTATTTGGCTGAGATATTCCAAAAAATCATCAAATAAGGTTGACTTTACAAACGAATCGGTTTTTGGTCAACAACTTTTTTTAAACGCATCGATTTTTAATTTCTTTGAATGCCAATTGATAGTAGGGATCTGTACAAATTCAAAAAGGTATAACATTCCAAAATCGGAAGATATTTACCCGAGATATTGAAAAAAAATCATCGAAAAAGTTCTGATTATCGAGCCGACCCCGATTTTGACAAAAAACATGATGTAACCCCTTGCTTTTTGGTCGATTTGGGTCAAAATTTTGATATTCATCTCTTTGATGCCAATCGATAGTACTGATCCTTACGAGTCCAAAATGGTATAAAATTCTAAAATCGGGCATTATTTGGCTGAGATATTCCAAAAAATCATCAAATAAGGTTGACTTTACAAACGAATCGGTTTTTGGTCAACAACTTTTTTTAAACGCATCGATTTTTAATTTCTTTGAATGCCAATTGATAGTAGGGATCTGTACAAATACAAAAAGGTATAACATTCCAAAATCGGAAGATATTTACCCGAGATATTACAAAAAAATCATCGAAAAAGTTCTGATTTTCGAGCCGACCCCGATTTTGACAAAAAACATGATGTAACCCCTTGCTTTTTGGTCGATTTGGGTCAAAATTTTGATATTCATCTTTTTGATGCAAATCGATAGTACTGATCCTTACGAGTCCAAAATGGTATAAAATTCCAAAATCGGGCATTATTTGGCTGAGATGTTCCAAAAAATCATCAAATAAGGTTGACTTTACAAACGAATCGGTTTTTGGTCAACAACTTTTTTTAAACGCATCGATTTTTAATTTCTTTGAATGCCAATTGATAGTAGGGATCTGTACAAATACAAAAAGGTATAACATTCCAAAATCGGAAGATATTTACCCGAGATATTGAAAAAAAATTCTTGAAAAAGTTCTGATTATCGAGCCGACCCCGATTTTGACAAAAAACATGATGTAACCCCTTGCTTTTTGGTCGATTTGGGTCAAAATTTTGATATTCATCTCTTTGATGCAAATCGATAGTACTGATCCTTACGAGTCCAAAATGGTATAAAATTCCAAAATCGGGCATTATTTGGCTGAGATGTTCCAAAAAATCATCAAATAAGGTTGACTTTACAAACGAATCGGTTTTTGGTCAACAACTTTTTTTAAACGCATCGATTTTTAATTTCTTTGAATGCCAATTGATAGTAGGGATCTGTACAAATACAAAAAGGTATAACATTCCAAAATCGGAAGATATTTACCCGAGATATTACAAAAAAATCATCGAAAAAGTTCTGATTTTCGAGCCGACCCCGATTTTGACAAAAAACATGATGTAACCCCTTGCTTTTTGGTCGATTTGGGTCAAAATTTTGATATTCATCTTTTTGATGCAAATCGATAGTACTGATCCTTACGAGTCCAAAATGGTATAAAATTCCAAAATCGGGCATTATTTGGCTGAGATGTTCCAAAAAATCATCAAATAAGGTTGACTTTACAAACGAATCGGTTTTTGGTCAACAACTTTTTTTAAACGCATCGATTTTTAATTTCTTTGAATGCCAATTGATAGTAGGGATCTGTACAAATACAAAAAGGTATAACATTCCAAAATCGGAAGATATTTACCCGAGATATTGAAAAAAAATCATCGAAAAAGTTCTGATTATCGAGCCGACCCCGATTTTGACAAAAAACATGATGTAACCCCTTGCTTTTTGGTCGATTTGGGTCAAAATTTTGATATTCATCTCTTTGATGCCAATCGATAGTACTGATCCTTACGAGTCCAAAATGGTATAAAATTCCAAAATCGGGCATTATTTGGCTGAGATGTTCCAAAAAATCATCAAATAAGGTTGACTTTACAAACGAATCGGTTTTTGGTCAACAACTTTTTTTAAACGCATCGATTTTTAATTTCTTTGAATGCCAATTGATAGTAGGGATCTGTACAAATACAAAAAGGTATAACATTCCAAAATCGGAAGATATTTACCCGAGATATTACAAAAAAATCATCGAAAAAGTTCTGATTTTCGAGCCGACCCCGATTTTGACAAAAAACATGATGTAACCCCTTGCTTTTTGGTCGATTTGGGTCAAAATTTTGATATTCATCTTTTTGATGCCAATCGATAGTACTGATCGTTACGAGTCCAAAATGGTATAAAATTCCAAAATCGGGCATTATTTGGCCGAGATATTACAAAAAATCAGCAAAAAAGGTGTACTTTACAAACGAGGCTGATCTTGGCGATATTATGTCGACATATAACGTTGGAGATATGTCGTTTCAAAGCGACATACCTCCAACCGAGGCTGATCTTGGCGATATTATGTCGTTTCAAAGCGACATATCTCCAACCGACATATAACGTTGGAGATATGTCGTTTCAAAGCGTTTTGACGATTTGGGTCAAACTTTTGATTTGCACCTTTAGGGATCTGTACAAATTCAAAAAGGTATAACATTCCAAAATCGGAAGATATTTACCCGAGATATTGAAAAAAAATCATCGAAAAAGTTCTGATTATCGAGCCGACCCCGATTTTGACAAAAAACATGATGTAACCCCTTGCTTTTTGGTCGATTTGGGTCAAAATTTTGATATTCATCTCTTTGATGCCAATCGATAGTACTGATCCTTACGAGTCCAAAATGGTATAAAATTCTAAAATCGGGCATTATTTGGCTGAGATATTCCAAAAAATCATCAAATAAGGTTGACTTTACAAACGAATCGGTTTTTGGTCAACAACTTTTTTTAAACGCATCGATTTTTAATTTCTTTGAATGCCAATTGATAGTAGGGATCTGTACAAATACAAAAAGGTATAACATTCCAAAATCGGAAGATATTTACCCGAGATATTACAAAAAAATCATCGAAAAAGTTCTGATTTTCGAGCCGACCCCGATTTTGACAAAAAACATGATGTAACCCCTTGCTTTTTGGTCGATTTGGGTCAAAATTTTGATATTCATCTTTTTGATGCAAATCGATAGTACTGATCCTTACGAGTCCAAAATGGTATAAAATTCCAAAATCGGGCATTATTTGGCTGAGATGTTCCAAAAAATCATCAAATAAGGTTGACTTTACAAACGAATCGGTTTTTGGTCAACAACTTTTTTTAAACGCATCGATTTTTAATTTCTTTGAATGCCAATTGATAGTAGGGATCTGTACAAATACAAAAAGGTATAACATTCCAAAATCGGAAGATATTTACCCGAGATATTGAAAAAAAATTCTTGAAAAAGTTCTGATTATCGAGCCGACCCCGATTTTGACAAAAAACATGATGTAACCCCTTGCTTTTTGGTCGATTTGGGTCAAAATTTTGATATTCATCTCTTTGATGCAAATCGATAGTACTGATCCTTACGAGTCCAAAATGGTATAAAATTCCAAAATCGGGCATTATTTGGCTGAGATGTTCCAAAAAATCATCAAATAAGGTTGACTTTACAAACGAATCGGTTTTTGGTCAACAACTTTTTTTAAACGCATCGATTTTTAATTTCTTTGAATGCCAATTGATAGTAGGGATCTGTACAAATACAAAAAGGTATAACATTCCAAAATCGGAAGATATTTACCCGAGATATTACAAAAAAATCATCGAAAAAGTTCTGATTTTCGAGCCGACCCCGATTTTGACAAAAAACATGATGTAACCCCTTGCTTTTTGGTCGATTTGGGTCAAAATTTTGATATTCATCTTTTTGATGCAAATCGATAGTACTGATCCTTACGAGTCCAAAATGGTATAAAATTCCAAAATCGGGCATTATTTGGCTGAGATGTTCCAAAAAATCATCAAATAAGGTTGACTTTACAAACGAATCGGTTTTTGGTCAACAACTTTTTTTAAACGCATCGATTTTTAATTTCTTTGAATGCCAATTGATAGTAGGGATCTGTACAAATACAAAAAGGTATAACATTCCAAAATCGGAAGATATTTACCCGAGATATTACAAAAAAATCATCGAAAAAGTTCTGATTTTCGAGCCGACCCCGATTTTGACAAAAAACATGATGTAACCCCTTGCTTTTTGGTCGATTTGGGTCAAAATTTTGATATTCATCTTTTTGATGCAAATCGATAGTACTGATCCTTACGAGTCCAAAATGGTATAAAATTCCAAAATCGGGCATTATTTGGCTGAGATGTTCCAAAAAATCATCAAATAAGGTTGACTTTACAAACGAATCGGTTTTTGGTCAACAACTTTTTTTAAACGCATCGATTTTTAATTTCTTTGAATGCCAATTGATAGTAGGGATCTGTACAAATACAAAAAGGTATAACATTCCAAAATCGGAAGATATTTACCCGAGATATTGAAAAAAAATTCTTGAAAAAGTTCTGATTATCGAGCCGACCCCGATTTTGACAAAAAACATGATGTAACCCCTTGCTTTTTGGTCGATTTGGGTCAAAATTTTGATATTCATCTCTTTGATGCAAATCGATAGTACTGATCCTTACGAGTCCAAAATGGTATAAAATTCCAAAATCGGGCATTATTTGGCTGAGATGTTCCAAAAAATCATCAAATAAGGTTGACTTTACAAACGAATCGGTTTTTGGTCAACAACTTTTTTTAAACGCATCGATTTTTAATTTCTTTGAATGCCAATTGATAGTAGGGATCTGTACAAATACAAAAAGGTATAACATTCCAAAATCGGAAGATATTTACCCGAGATATTACAAAAAAATCATCGAAAAAGTTCTGATTTTCGAGCCGACCCCGATTTTGACAAAAAACATGATGTAACCCCTTGCTTTTTGGTCGATTTGGGTCAAAATTTTGATATTCATCTTTTTGATGCAAATCGATAGTACTGATCCTTACGAGTCCAAAATGGTATAAAATTCCAAAATCGGGCATTATTTGGCTGAGATGTTCCAAAAAATCATCAAATAAGGTTGACTTTACAAACGAATCGGTTTTTGGTCAACAACTTTTTTTAAACGCATCGATTTTTAATTTCTTTGAATGCCAATTGATAGTAGGGATCTGTACAAATACAAAAAGGTATAACATTCCAAAATCGGAAGATATTTACCCGAGATATTACAAAAAAATCATCGAAAAAGTTCTGATTTTCGAGCCGACCCCGATTTTGACAAAAAACATGATGTAACCCCTTGCTTTTTGGTCGATTTGGGTCAAAATTTTGATATTCATCTTTTTGATGCAAATCGATAGTACTGATCCTTACGAGTCCAAAATGGTATAAAATTCCAAAATCGGGCATTATTTGGCTGAGATGTTCCAAAAAATCATCAAATAAGGTTGACTTTACAAACGAATCGGTTTTTGGTCAACAACTTTTTTTAAACGCATCGATTTTTAATTTCTTTGAATGCCAATTGATAGTAGGGATCTGTACAAATACAAAAAGGTATAACATTCCAAAATCGGAAGATATTTACCCGAGATATTACAAAAAAATCATCGAAAAAGTTCTGATTTTCGAGCCGACCCCGATTTTGACAAAAAACATGATGTAACCCCTTGCTTTTTGGTCGATTTGGGTCAAAATTTTGATATTCATCTTTTTGATGCCAATCGATAGTACTGATCGTTACGAGTCCAAAATGGTATAAAATTCCAAAATCGGGCATTATTTGGCCGAGATATTACAAAAAATCAGCAAAAAAGGTGTACTTTACAAACGAGGCTGATCTTGGCGATATTATGTCGACATATAACGTTGGAGATATGTCGTTTCAAAGCGACATACCTCCAACCGAGGCTGATCTTGGCGATATTATGTCGTTTCAAAGCGACATATCTCCAACCGACATATAACGTTGGAGATATGTCGTTTCAAAGCGTTTTGACGATTTGGGTCAAACTTTTGATTTGCACCTTTAGGGATCTGTACAAATTCAAAAAGGTATAACATTCCAAAATCGGAAGATATTTACCCGAGATATTGAAAAAAAATCATCGAAAAAGTTCTGATTTTCGAGCCGACCCCGATTTTGACAAAAAACATGATGTAACCCCTTGCTTTTTGGTCGATTTGGGTCAAAATTTTGATATTCATCTTTTTGATGCCAATCGATAGTACTGATCGTTACGAGTCCAAAATGGTATAAAATTCCAAAATCGGGCATTATTTGGCCGAGATATTACAAAAAATCAGCAAAAAAGGTGTACTTTACAAACGAGGCTGATCTTGGCGATATTATGTCGACATATAACGTTGGAGATATGTCGTTTCAAAGCGACATACCTCCAACCGAGGCTGATCTTGGCGATATTATGTCGTTTCAAAGCGACATATCTCCAACCGACATATAACGTTGGAGATATGTCGTTTCAAAGCGTTTTGACGATTTGGGTCAAACTTTTGATTTGCACCTTTAGGGATCTGTACAAATTCAAAAAGGTATAACATTCCAAAATCGGAAGATATTTACCCGAGATATTGAAAAAAAATCATCGAAAAAGTTCTGATTTTCGAGCCGACCCCGATTTTGAGAAAAAACGTGATGTAACCCCTTGCTTTTTGGTCGATTTGGGTCAACATTTTGATATTCATCTTTTTGATGCCAATCGATAGTACTGATCGTTACGAGTCGTTTTGGAACGTCATATCTCCAAGCGAAGTTATGTCGTTTTGGAACGTAGGATATATTTACCCGAGAGTTCAAAATAAAAATCGTCAAAAAAGTTTGTTTCTTTTTAACTTATATATGTTTATTGTATTGAATCAAAAAAAAGCATACATTTTTATTACAAAACCGTTAACTTAGGTGGTATCTCGCCAATCCTGGTTGGCTCCTCAGGCTTTATCGTGGACAAACGTCAAAGCCGTCTTCTTTGAATAAGGCTGCACCGTCACGTAGGTAATCGGTGTGCTCTGGGGCTTCTCCTGTGTCGTGGTTGGAGGAGGTCTCTAAAGGATCTTTTCTTGAGCCTTCTGACTACACACCTCTCAGCGAAGTCTCTTGTATGGGTTGGCGAATGCTTCGACTCTGAGATTACTTGGCCGAGATAGTCTAAAAAAAACAACGAAAAAGGTTGATTATACCAACGAAACGTTTTTTGGTCAACAATTTCTTTGAATGCCATATGATAGTAGGGATCCGTACGAATTCAAAAAGGTATAAATATATTTAAATCAGATTATATTTACCCGAGATTTTCAAAAAAATATTCAAAAAAGTTTTGATGATCGAACCTACCCCGAGATATGACGTTCCAAAACGACATAACTCCGCGCGGAGAACGTCATATCTCCAACCGAAGTTATGTCGTTTTGGAACGTCATATCTCCAAGCGAAGTTATGTCGTTTTGGAACGTCATATCTCCAAGCGAAGTTATGTCGTTTTGGAACGTAGGATATATTTATCCGAGAGTTAAAAAAAAAAAAGTATATATTCTTGATCAGCATCGATAGCGGACTCGATCTAGCCATGTCCGTCTGTCTGTCCGTCCGTCCGTCTAACGTATGAACGCAAGGATCTCAGGACCTATAAGAGCTACAGACTTGAAATTTTAGATGTACGTCCTCCTAGTGCCTGTGCAGTTTGTTTCCGATAATCGATAACTTACTCCGTTTCCAAGCAATCGATAAAAATCGATATCGATATCATGTTTTTTGGGCAATTTTGGTAAATAATAAGAGCTAGAGTCACCAAACTTGACATATAGCTTCTAAAATAGAATATATATATGCATTTGATGTTGGAAGTAGAGGGTTCAGGGTATCCCCTAGTCGGGAGATCTCGACTTGAGCCTCTTACTTGTTTTTCTTATTTTTTGGCAGCGCTGGTTTTAAATCGTTGGGTGGTTTTTATTAGCCCGCTTCTCTTTCCCGCTCTCCCTCTCTCTCTTTCTCTCTTTCTCTCTCTCGCTCTCTTTCTCCCTGCCTCTCTTGCTGTCTCACTGTCTGTCCGTGCCATGTTATTTATGGTCGCGCATTTGCATTTTTATGGCTAGCCCCTGCTCCTGCAGTGGCACCCTTAACCCTTTTGTGCGCCACACACACACACAAACACACACACGCACAAACACACACACGCACAAACACACACACGCACAAACACACACATACAGGTGTGTGTGCGTGAGCTGTTTTTATGACCATTGTAACCAAAAAATTGAAAACAAATTTCCACGTATTGATGGTCGCATTTAACGGGGGGCAACACTGGGCTCTGCTGCTGCTGTGTGTTTGTGTGTGCGTGTGCGTGTGTGTGTGTGTGTGTGTTTGTGTGTGTGTAGAGGGAAAGGGGCGGTGGGCGGCAGGGTAGGTGTGGGTTCGGCCTTTTTTGGTTGCGCATGAGAAGATAATCGTAAAAAGGGAAATTGCGCTTATAAAATGATCAAAAGCGCGCACGGAACGACAGCTCAGAGCACGGATACAAAAGTTGGTGTTGTGTGTGCGAGTGTGTGTTTATGTGTGTGTTTGTGTGTGTGTGTCTGTGTGTTGTGCCTCTTATAGCTGGTATATGTGTTAAGCGTGTGTTACTGTTGTTGTTTAGGTTGATTAGGCCGCTAGGTGCTGACAGACGCAGCTTTTTGAGCCGCTTTCTGACATTTCGATTTGTGTTTTGTATACCCAGCAACAATTGCAAATAGTTGAGATGGGGTATATTGGTGTTGTGCAAATGTATGCAGCAGGCAGAAAAAGGTATGCTAGTCTGACCATGAAACTTTAGCTTGGCAATCTATTGATCGATATCTGCCTTCATTTTAATAATATCGATCAATTACAGCTTGGAGACTCGATCTCTGAAGCATAACTCAAAGATTATCTCAGCAAGATGCATCAAACTTGGGACATGGGCTCTAAGGAAACAAAATTCCTTCACTTTTGGCATACCAAAGCCCATTTCCCCTAAAAATTGGGGCCACATGCAAGCGCTGACAACTTCATAGGGATCAGACCGTAAACAATGCAGTAGAGCAAACTAGCTTTTCGCTCTATGCTGGGCATCTTCTGGTCGAGCACGCCCGACCAAAGCACTTTTGTTTATTTTGTGCATTGCGGATTTAACGGCGCCGCAACAAGCTGCTGCTGTTGTCATAAAAAAACAAAAACAGTCAGCTTCCTGGGGATTTCGGTGCACCTGTCGCTGCCTGCACATTTGAGAGCTGTTCCGACTCATTAGCATAGGCATTAAATCGGCCATAAAATGTATCTGTTTTATCTGCTTTGCAGCTTTGTTAACACCAGATGCAACTGTCTGCAAAAATGCTGCACTTGGTGCCTTTCCAATTTTGGCATCTTTCAACAATTTTGGCATCTTGTACATTCGTACAAAAGAGTCTGTTGTTGCCGAAAAAACGTTAATTTTTATCAAGTTTGATAACATTTTTTTAATATGTTTTTCCAACATTTCCGACTCCATACAGTTTATATGTTCTTGATCAATAGACGAGTCGATCTAGCCATGTCCGTCTGTCTGTCCGTCCGTCCGACTGTCAGTCCGTATCTCAGAGCCTATAAGAGCTAGAAACTTGAACTTTTGAACTGGTTCCACATTCAGCGAATCTTCCATCAATAAATACTTGTTCAATAACTGTCACTGCATTCACTCTGAACATTTTGGAATCACTTTTGAACCAGTTCGTTAGCAAATATTTGAAATAAGCTAAAAGACCGACCAACTGTGGAACCAATTAAGAAGCCTTTTTGAACCAGTTTAGTTAGTTACTACATATCTCCAAGCGGAGTTATGTCGTTTTGGAACGTCATATCTCCGCTCGGAGTTATGTCGTTTTGGAACGTCATATCTCCGCTTGGAGATATGTCGTTTTGGAACGTCATATCTCCGCGCGGAGCTGTTACCCGAGAGCTATTACCCGGGGTAGGTTTGATCATCAAAACTTTTTTGAATATTTTTTTGAAAATCTCGGGTAAATATAATCTGATATTAATATACTATACCTTTTGGAATTCGTACGGATCCCTAGTATCATATGGCATTCAAAGAAATTGTTGACCAAAAAACGTTTCGTTGGTATAATCAACCTTTTTCGTTGTTTTTTTTAGACTATCTCGGCCAAGTAATCTCAGAGTCGAAGCATTCGCCAACTCATACAAGAGACCTCGCTGAGAGGTGTGTAGTCAGAAGGCTCAAGAAAAGATCCTTTAGAGACCTCCTCCAACCACGACACAGGAGAAGCCCCAGAGCACACCGACTACCTACGTGACGGTGCAGCCTTACTCAAAGAAGACGGCTTTGACGTTTGTCCACGATAAAGCCTGAGGCGCCAACCAGGATTGGCGAGATACCACCTAAGTTAACGGTTTTGTAATAAAAATGTATGCTTTTTTTTGATTCAATACAATAAACATATATAAGTTAAAAAGAAACAAACTTTTTTGACGATTTTTATTTTGAACTCTCGGGTAAATATATCCTACGTTCCAAAACGACATAACTTCGCTTGGAGATATTTCGTTTTGGAACGTCATATCTCCAAGCGAAGTTATGTCGTTCTGGAACGTCATATCTCCGCGCGGAGTTATATCGTTTTGGAACGTCATATCTCCGCGCGGAGCTATTACCCGAGAGCTATTACCCGGGGTAGGTTCGATCATCAAAACTTTTTTGAATATTTTTTTGAAAATCTCGGGTAAATATAATCTGATATTAAAATATTATACCTTTTCGAATTCGTACGGATCCCTACTATCATATGGCATTTAAAGAAATTGGTTTTGTAATAAAAATGTATGCTTTTTTTTGATTCAATACAATAAACATATATAAGTTAAAAAAAAACAAACTTTTTTGACGATTTTAATTTTGAACTCTCGGGTAAATATATCCTACGTTCCAAAACGACATAGCTTCGCTTGGAGATATGTCGTTTTGGAACGTCATATCTCCGCTCGGAGTTATGTGGTTTTGGAACGTCATATCTCCGCGCGAAGTTATGTCGTTCTGGAACGTCATATCTCCGCGCGGAGTTATGTCGTTTTGGAACGTCATAGATCTTTGCGTTCATACATACGGACGGAAGGACGGACAGACATGACTAGATCGACTCGGCTATTGGTGCTGATCAAGAATATATATACTTTATGGGGTCGGAGATGCTTCCTTCTGCCTGTTACATACCTTTGGATTTTGCACAAATACAATATACCCTTATACCTATTTTTAATGGGTTCAGGGTATAAAAATATATATATATATATATGTTTTATCAAAAACGACCGCCACAACGGCTAGGTGCGGCGGTTCACAGAGGGCGTGGCATGGGCATCATGTGGTGTGCGGTGTGTGTGTGTGTGTGTGGGCGAACGCAAATGCAACGCTTCAATGAATGCGATGACGCCAGAGTTGACTGAGTCAAAGGGTAACCCCGCTAGCCAAAGACTCCACACACACACACACACACACACACACCGAGTGCCACGCCCCCTGCCGCCCACGTTCGCTTTGGAGTATGTATATGGGCTGTCGCCAGCAGCGCCGTTCGCGTTTAAACGACGCGACAAATTAAAATTCCCTACATCCGGCAAATATAAACCCAATTCATGCCCACCCCAAAAGCCACCTTTGCAGCGCACACCACACACACACACACACACACACACACCCCACAACGCCCCCTGCGTGGCCGTTGCGTAGGCGTTGCTCTACAAGTTTAACCAAAAGTCATGCTCGATTAAATTGCTTTTGTTGCCGTTGTTGTTGCTGCCACAGTGGCTGCCACAGCGGCTGCTGCTGCTGCTGTTGCATTTGCCCGGAAGTTGAGTTACCGAAAAAGCGCGCAGACTCGATTCCAATTCCAAAATGCCAGCCCCCCCCCCCCCCCCCCCTCCCTAGCATAGCATGGTAATAGCCAATTCCCAGCCTAACCCCCCCCCCCCCTCCCCTCTACACCTTCATTCAGCTGTAACGAGCCGCGTTTAGGTGCGGCCCCCGCTTTTGTTCGGGGCGCAAATTTGAAAATCAGTTAGCGGTCAATTTTGATGGCCTGCCACAAATGAGACCCTCCTTTATAAATATAATGCGGTGTTTTTGGTGTGGCATTGTGCAGCACACCAACTGCAGCAGCCCCGCAACCGGCCTACCCCCTCGCCATGCCCGACTTGTTCAACTTGGTGCTGAGCAACCGCTTGCCGAGCTGTAGGCTCTATTTGATTGTCATTCCGAATCACATTCACATTCACGTTCCCATTCGCATTCGCATCGATTCCATTGGCATCCATTTCATGGCAAATTGCTGCCGCCTGCTGTTAGCTGGGCCCCCTCCCCCTCCCCCCTCCCCATCCTCTGCAACCCGCCCACCCCCTTAAGCAGCGCGCCTCCCTTTATTGACAGCAGCGATTCGCTGGCCATTATCCAATTTCCATATGCAAAGCCAGTTGACATTTTGCGGCTGCCACAATAACTGGCACCAAACTGTACTGTGCCCCATCCTCCACTCCCCACTCCCTTCCCCCACTTCATTCCTTGTCAACGGCTCATCTACTCCTCTAGTACACCTCTGCAGCCACCTGTCGAGCAACTTGTCCAGCGCCTTTTGTCGTCACTTTGATTGATTAGCCTTCACGTTTTCTGTTTTTTTTTTTTTCGTTTTTTTTTTCTGCTCTGCGATTTTCGTGTCAATTGGCTTTGGCTCAGGCATTTGTTCCCAAAACAGACGCTCGAACAGTTAACGTAGCTCAACGAGCAGGGATCTGTGATGCATCCGTAAGACATATGCAAAAGTGTGAGATACTTCTGCTAAACGACTAACAATATTACTCAACTCCAAGCTGAAGCTTGCTTGGTATCGATATATATCGATATTGGTGATATATCGAATCTCCCAATCCACATATGTGAAGTGGAAGAGAACCTACAATGACAGCCTTCAATGAATCTATCGATTTTGTACGACATCGATAACTTGTCTATTCAGTAATCGGTATCATCGATAATACCGATTTAAGGCTTCATCAATTGCTGGTATTTCCCATCGATATCGATAGATACTATCGATAGCCGCCATTATCATTGCCAACGATCCCATGAACACCTTCGATCATTTGCAGCCGCAGCTACAATACAATCGATACTATACATCGATACTATACATCGATACTATCGATTGTCATTTAAGCGACAGTCTATGTTGTGCGCACTATCGATACTATCGCCAATGAAAATATAACTTGATCTAATGCAAACAGGCTGGTACAGACAATAGTATATAATAATATTCTGTTTATTGCTGACTAATATTTAATTTTGATACGGTTAATCAATATTATTATTATCATTATTATTATTATTGCAATGGTAAAATTTGATATTTTAAATAACCAAATTTAAGCCAGAGCCAGACGCAGGCCTTGGGGCCTGGAAATGAAATACAATAACTAAATATGAAGCCATATTAAATAAGAAAATATATTTAAATTGCAAATAATATCAAATAAACTTCCAAATAGTGTAGTGGCAGGCAAGTTATTTCACGAAATATTAAATGACTGAGTTGTTAATGAGCTCCAATTATCCGAAACATTTTCATATGCTAAGCAGGGCAACAACTGCAACAATTCGATGTGCAAAGCTACAGCTGCAAAGGCAGTTGGGAAGGAGGAGCAGGAGAAGGAGAAGGAGGAGGTGGAGGCGGAGGCGAGGGAGAGAGCTTTATCTGAGCTGCGCCGTTTAAAATTCCAATCGACACCCAAAGTCGGCTGCTTTTGAAGCAAACATCCTCTCAAGTCGACTGTCTCGAGGCATGCCTCTCTAGCTGAGCTCTCGACCAGCAGCCAGTAGCTGTTAACATTTACCAGGTACCTGGTAGCCGCTGCCCCTTGCCCCTTGCCACTGCCTCGTATCGCTGGCTGAGTCTGTGGCTGTGCATATTTTATTCAAATTACCGCCGCTTCTTCGGGATTTATGTGACTCTGTATTGACCCGAACACCAGATTCGCAGCAGAACAGTAGCCACAACAACAACAATAACAGATGAACAAAAATTTAAAACAATTTAACACTTTACACGACATTCAAATACTTTTGTGGGAAATTACCAGGCAGCAGCCTTTGTCTGTGGTATTTCGTCAGCGTTAACCTCCGCTGATTGTTGTCATCTGTTGTTAATCCAATCCAGCTACACCCAACTCCCCGCGCACACACTTACACACACACTCACACACACACGCACACATACAACATGTAATTGGCTGGTGTTTATTGGGTGTCGTCGGCAATCGCCAATTGCCGCTAAAATGAGCAGCTTGACCAGCTTTGCCAATTGAGCTGGTAGCTGAAATTGGATTTGGAATTGGTCTTCGGGTCTTGCCTGACCACTTGACCAAAGCGCCTGGTCACGAGCTGTCCAGTTTTATAAGTGCTGCCATATGCCAAGTCTCTGGGTCTCTCGCGTGGACAATAGAGGCTAGGGTATCTAAAGCTGTGATTCCAATGATTCCATGTATAAACATTTTGTTGCAGATCTTAATCGGTTGATTTCCATTTTCCAAATATCGATAAATATCGATTTTGAAACATGACTTTTCGGAGCATAACTCAACGATTAGAAGAGCTATTAGCACCAAATCTGAAACACAGATCTCTTATGAAATAATTCATTTTTTGAATACCTTTCGACACTTAACCCAAAAAAGATCAGTTCGTGAGCCAGGTGCAACGGACTTCAGATGCGTCTGCTTGTTGGCAACTGGCTTAGCTCAAGGTTCAGTTCATCACATAACAAATAAATTGTAAGCCTAGTTTAAACGTCTTCATTTTAAGTTTCTCAATTAGACATTTCCGTTGCTCTAATCCAATAACATTATGCTCGACAATTGCCGCACTTAATTAAAGCAGTTATTTAAAAGCAATTGGTTTTAGTTCAATCAGATTAGGAAATATTGTCCTGCTGCTGTCCTTTTGGCCAATGCCCCAACAACAGGGTATTAGCGATATTTGGGCTATATGGGAATATTTGTGGAACTTATTGATTTTCAGCTCAGCTCGAATTGTGCCAAAGAGCGAGCAAAAAGAGGAACAGCAACCGAATCAGAAGCAATAAAGAAAACGACGACAACAGCGACTAAGAATTGGGCATAATAAATTGGCTACAACTGACGAATTGTGCCAAGAAGCAGCAGCAGCAGCGGCAGCAGGGGAGAGTGAGAGGGGGGGGGAGCTGACCAAGGGCAGCGGACAAGGGAAACGTCGCAAGAAACTACGCGCACGGTTGCACATTCGACGCATTTGTTGGTAGTCCGCCCAGGGGCGAGGGGTTGGCGCTGCAGAGTGTGGAAGGTGGGCGGGTCGGGGGCAGCATTGGAGCGGGGAGCGGGGGGTACAGCGTCCAGCATTTAACACTCAATTTAATACGAAATTTATGGCCAGCGTCAGCGACGACATGCGACTGACTGGGAATCGCTTGGAATGGCCATCGGAGTACGGGATTTGAAATTGGGAAAGTTTCGGAATCGGTTCGATATATCGAACTGGAGTTGGACATGGGAGGGGGATGGGCTGCACAGTTGAGTGGGCGCCGGGATGCGGATGGCTGTGATGTGAAGGGCAACTCAAACAAATTAAAGACATTAGAGTTGATTTAATTTGCACAAGCGCAGCTGACCCCGCTGTGACCCCGCTCCAGCTGACCCCTCGGTCAGTGCAGCGACTGCAATTGGCACTTTTTATATTGTCGTCTGTGACAAATTGTGCAGCCATACACACACACACACACGCGCACACACACAAGCACACACTCGTCTGCGTTGTCAAGGTTCAGTCCATATGGGCTCGCAGTTTAATTGCTGGGGTTGCGCCTCGTCCTGGCTTAGGGTGGGGTAGGGCATCTTTTGAGTGTCAATTTCGTAAATTACAACGATTTGACAAAAAGGCAAAAGGCGGCCTGCTAAAGATGTACACACTGTTTTCCGTTTCGAGTGTGGGGAAAGAGGGAGGGGGTGTATCGCATAGAGCTGTCCGGCTTTGCGCTTGTTGATTGTCGTGTCGTATTAGAGGTCGAGGGTTGCTCGCACAAGGGTAGACAGCTCCGGGCACTCGGGATAAAGCCATCAGACTAATGCGTTTTCAATATTCGCTAGGCAATTTTCTAATGTAGTAGTCCGTCCGCCAAGCAAAAGCCCTGACATAATGAACAAAGGCTTCCATAACAGATCATCATGCTCAGCAATGTTGTCAAGCTCTGCGCGAGAGATAGTTCAAGGTTTACTCTAAACGCAACGAACTGAAATCAAGTTGTATTTAAATATTGAGCTAGCCTTATTGCAGGCAGAGTCTAGGAAGGAAACCCTGGCTAAAGATCTTCAATTTTGAATTCTGTTTTAAACCGAGATAAATTAAAGGTCAGTAAAAGAAGAGCTTAGCATTCAATCAATTAAAAAGCATACATTATCAAATATACAACAACAAATAAGCTGATCAACGCTGAAACAATCCCAATTATGAGCCAAAATCTGTGGCGCTTAACTCGCCATCAGCCATTACTTGCAAAGCAAACTCTATTGAGCCTCGTCTGAAGATAAGTGCAAGATCAATGAGCCAAAAACAAGTCTGCGAAGAAGATCAACTGCAGATGATGCCAATTGATAGTCGCGCAACTGTTCAAAGCCCAATCGGAAATTCCTCTTTAATATTCGCTAAGGATCAGCAAAAGAAGCACAGAAGATCAACAGATGATCGCAGCGAAGCCTCGCCGGGGTTTGCTTTGAGAGAGCAACAACTGCCTCAGCTGTCTCAGAAGATCAGCACAAGCGAAATGATGTGCCAGCCATCGCCGAAGATCATCACAGACATGATCACTGATCTATTTCACGGTTACGATTGTATCTGCTTAGAAAATTAGCTGCATATTGGAGTTGGGCGAGCGAATCGGCGGCAAAAAGCCCATTTCGCCTGATCAAATTGAACGAGTGATCGCGCTCAAGTGACGCCTCAATGAGTTGGCTAGGGTCTGGCTCTGGCTCTGGGCCTGGGCCTGGGCCTGGGTCTGGCTACCTTTTTGAGCAGAGTCAGTGGCTTATCGCGTGATACGATCGCATAGCCGAATGTCGTATATCGTCTATATTTCGCGCGCAGCGATCCCATATGCGGCCGTTACGTGCGATCGACCATTTGGAACCGATCAATTAGCCGGCTATAGGGCGGCAGGGATGGGGGTGACTAGGGGTAGCTTGGCAGGTAAACAGGCAGATAGTCGGACAGTCGGACAGGCAGACAGGGAGTCTTGAGCGCTGTCTAGGCAAATGTTTCGCTTGATCGAGTCGATCGAGTATGCAGCATTTTTGCGGTATTTTCTAGACGTGTTGTTTTATGCGCCCCGAAAAGGGCACAAAGTGTTGGACCTAATGGGAAAATTATTTTGGTTAAATGCTTCGCTGGCCAGAGTTCACAGAGAGCGAGAGAGAACGAGAGAGCGCGAAAGAGAGCGCCGAGTCTCCTAATCCTGACCGTTGACCGCCGCACCTGACGGCTCTTTCACACGCTTGCCACAAAATGCTGCGAATTGCGACATGCGATTGCGGCTGCGGCTGCGACTGCGGCTGCGGCTGCGGTTATGTCAGTTGGCCTGGCTATAATTTTTCGCACGAAGCATTTTGTGCACAATGCCCAAAGCTGAGCTCCTTGAATTTTGGGGCGTTTTAATCAGCAGCCCAGCTCCAGATACAGCTCCAAGAGTCAGACAGTTGCACCCATTGAAATTGGAATTGGAATTGAAATTGTTTGGAATTTCTTGCAGTTGTTGGGTGTCAGCTTGATAAGTCGCCCGGACAGACAGACAGACACACAGACACACGACGGACTGCAACAACAATATCTGTTCGCCAGCAGAACAATGCGACAGAGACAGCCAAGTCCAAGTCCAAGTCCAAGTCCAAGTGTCGATCTCTGGCGTTAGCACTCAATATAATCGAACACGTTTCGAAGGCGGCCCAAACGAGGGCATTTAAATCTCGTCCAGCTCTCGTCCAGCGGCACAGCTCGCTGGAGAATATATTGCAACCGCGAACAGCTCTCAATATGTGTGAACAAGGGAAGAGACGAGGCTGCGAGTTATGTGTGAAGAAAACCCTGTTTCTAAATCGATATTTATCGATTTATCGATATTTTGGCAATCGAGAAGAAAACGATAAGCTGCTACATGAATTGATCTCCGTTCATATTTCGTGGATTTGCAGATGCTGTCTTTAGCACGTTGCATACCTGCGCACCACACCAATATACCCTTGTCTTAGACAATTTTAATGGGTAACTGAAGAATTGCTACAAAGATTAGAAGTTCGCAAGATTGAGTTTGATATGGCTTATATACTTGTGCATATAAATGGCATGTAGCTGCCACATGTGGCAGATGAGGCATGTGGCATGTGGCATGCGGCATGTTGCAAATAGTTTCGAGTGCATTTTGCGCTACCAATTCAAGAAAGTCGTTGGGCAATTAAAACGTTTCGACCGCTTTGCATGACTTAGAAGCATATGCTTTACACACACATACACACACACACACACACACGCGCACACACGTGGCCAACTGATTAATCACGTAAATGCGTAGCTGAGTAGTTGGGCAGCTCTGGACGCGCAGTTAAGTGACAGCAGCGCCAAGCCCCGCCCACGTCCAACACACACACATACAAACACACACACGCACACACACCTACACACACTCTTATTTACGTGCAGCATCGCAACATTTTTGCTCTAATGAACTAAATGGCGGCGACAACAACAGCAACAACAACAACAACAACTGAGCTGGAGACGGCAACAGAGTCCACACGCATACGATGTGATGTGGTCGCCCACGCTTTACCCGCCAGCCCCCACTGCGTCCCCTAGTGCGCCCCCCTGCTTCGCATAGCTGCTGTGTTCGGCCAGGCAGTTGGTCAGTTGGCAAAAGCCCATTAATATGCCATGCGAGCGCTCAAATTGCAAGTCATCCTCTCAAATGTCTCATCCTCAATGGAGGCAACGCAAACTGCAGCGGAAATGTGTCCAGGCACGGCAGCGACCACGACTACGACCACTCCCACGGCACACACACAAGCACACACACACACACACACACAGAGCATGAGTTCGTCCTCGCTCGTCACATCATGTGGCAAGGTCCCTTGCAATGTGCGTCAGTTGCACACCAAACAGCAGAAGAAGCAGCAGCAGCAGCAGCCAGCAGAGAATTTTGGCCATTCTGGCAGCTAACTCGTTCCGTGGTCTCTCGTCATTAACAGAGACACACACACACACACACGCACACACACACACAATTCAGCCAATTGAGTTGCGTCCAATGCACACATAACGTGCCCCAACAACCAAAGTCTGGGATTAGGGGTTTGGCTCAGGCTAAGCCCGAGATGAACATGCAAACAACAAATGGATTACGTGCCCCTTAACTAACAGAGCGACATGCAGCGGCGGCCACTGGGCAGCTAGAAAGGAAAAAGGGGAAAGGGGAAAGGGGCAAGGGGGCATGGCGGAGTGGGCGTTAGCAGCAGAGCAGAGTAACAGTGGTATCTACGAATTGCGGCATGCCACTTGATATACATGCGTCATCAGCATTTGCTATAAGTCAGCACAAAGAATCGCATGCGGCACGCCGAATCTTAAATACCCTTCCAAGTGCTTTTATACAACGCACATATATATAATATTTATTTTTAATTATTAATTAAAGAGCGACTCGATTGTGCCTATGGTTCCGACACATGGATCAGGAACTATAAGACTAGAAGACCGACAGGCAGACAGAGATGCATAGCTATATCAACTCGGCTGTGGATGCTGATCTGGAATATATGTATAATATATACCTTATAGGTTCGGAGATGACGCGTTACACAAAGTTATAATACCCTCAAGGGCATAGGGTATTAAAACAAGAGCGAGAAAAAGTAAACACATGAAAGTTAGATGACAGTTTCTTATGGCTAATTCCTAATTCTTATATAATTTATTTATATTCTCTACGTATATTAATTCTTTGTTTACCTGCCAAACTATTCTTATTTCTGAGAAAAAAAATCATTTTTACATTGGACTACGATATCATGCAGCTGCTATGGGAACTATCAACCTACAACACAATCAAGAGTCTTTCATTCATTTTACTTGCACCCGTTTGGTTTCATTTACAAGGAGCTTTACCAGGCGGATATCAAGGCACCTTTAATTCGCAATATCTACTGTTAAAAACAAAACACATTTTCTCTATTTATTAAACTGTTCGGATAATCCACCCTCTTGCGGCGAAACATATATGAAATTATTTTTAACATTTGTTGCATTTGCATCGAGCCCGACTCCGGAACCGGGCACTTGGTGTGAGCTTAGAGAACTTTCGCACCCAATTAGCATTTTATAGAGCCTGGCATTTTTAGATCCCCCGTAGCTCTTTTTCGACTCCGTTTGCCTTCGCATTGTTTTGGGTGGGTGCCGTTTTTTGATTGCTGTTGTCATCGCTTTGCTGTTGGATTCTGTATAAACGGGTCTGAAGAGTCTGTCCTGCGGCTTGCGACTCAGTTTCAGCTTCAATTTCGGTTTCGATTGCGGTTACTCGGATCTCGCCAGACGCTAGCCCGCTGTGATTTTATGAGCCGCAATTGCACAAAACATTTCTATTGAGTCAGCGTAAAATAAAATATAAAAAAAAAAGAAAACAACAAGCCTCAAGTCGATGGGGTGCTCTTAGGAGTCGGGGTACGGGTTACGGGGTACGGGACACGTAGCACGGGATAGGAGTAGGGTAACGGATGCATTAGCAACCCTCTCGCCCAGAACTGAAGTCGACTACCCGACTGACTGCCCGACTGGCTTATGATTACTGTGATTATGCCGGCGAAGTGCGTGCGGAGTTCCGGACGGGCGAATGGACGGTTGGATGGATGGGTGCAGGGTCGGACGGCTGGATGGTCGGATGGATCGTTTACGCTTAACAATAATAACAACTGATTTTCGGATGTATTATTACATTTCCCGTGGTGAATGCCGTCGTCAACACAGCACCCAAATTATCACAGCTACCCCACACAGTTGGAGTTCGACTTCGACTTCGTTTCCCATTCCCTCGTTCCCAGAGCTTCGAATCTGGAACTCAGAGCTTCAGTCTCGGCATTTGGGCAAGGGGTATGCGAGATGGCATTTGCGGTTGATTCAGCGGATGCCACACAAAAAAAAAAAAAAATAAATAAAAAAAAAGGCGAACCGCAGGATTTTCTATTTGGGCAACTTTCTTGGCCACTGACTTTGGCGTCGGATAATGAAGTTAAAGCCATGTTGGACGCAGGACAAAGGCAACTGATTGCCGCAGAAGATGAAGATGATTTGGCTCGTTTACAGCAATTACCAACGCATTTTGTCACCCACAAGCCAGACACATAGAGACCGACTGGGCTCTGGATTGTGGGCTGTGGGTTGTCGAGCACCTGCTGTGCCCAATCTGATGTAACATTGCGCTTTTGTCTGCGGTGAACGGATTAAGCTGGCTGTCAAATAAGACATTGGGTCGAAGCAAACGGGTGGCTGGCTGCTGAAATATATATTAAAAAAGGGAAGTGCCAAAACGAAAAGCGTTTCGATGCGCGAGAAGCCTTTAACATAAATGAATAGCAAATAGTCACAGAAGCCCAGATGGTTATAAAATAATAATTACTGATTAATATTAATAAGATCTCTAAGAACTTCCAGACAAGAAGTAAGTGGCCTGGGAAACGAAAGAAATATAAAGGAAATGGGAACTAAGGAAAATCAGTATATCTTGCAATATCGTAAGCTGTACATATAAGGCTAAAGGATAAAGATAAAAAACACAAAATATGCTCATAAATATTTTATAAGTATCAAATAGGAACTACATTAAATGATCTAAATATGAATATGCAAGAAAAAAAAATGGAAAGGCAAGGAAATACGGAGAAAGTCAAGAGCTAAAGAAAAGCTAAAGATAAAGTTAACATTAAACTTGTGTTTCCTAACTGATCTGCTGTAAATAAGACAAAAACATTTTAGTATACATCGCCTTACTCTGCGATTCTCATAAATGAACGACTTACAGGTTTTAGTAAGAATTGCCTTACTATGCGATTCTCATGAATGCAAGTAAAAGGTTTTTACGTATTGCTGATAAGTTTTATATTAACAAGTTGTGTTTGCAAACCAATCTCTCTCTCTCTCTCTCTCTTTCTCTCTCTTTCTCTCTGTCTCTCTCCCTCTCTCGCTCTCTCATTTTACTTCTGTTACTTGCCCCAGCTCTAACTCTAACTCGCTTTCTTCCATTTAGTGATGTGGAAAACACTTTAGCACTTGGCACGCCAAGTCTTCTGGTTATTATTAATAAAGTATAAATAAATGACATTTTAATTGTTATTCGAGCAATAAAAATTATACAAATTTTGAACAAAAGTCTTGTGATCTTGAAGCCCAGCCAGGTATCGACACCAGAGCTCTGCCTAACAAGCAAAATCAGCTCAATTAAAATTCAGTTCTCGAGGATGTTCGAGAAGCCACGTCAAAGTGTGCGTGTTTTGGTTACGGCTTGCCGTTGGGCTCAGTTTGGAGTTGGGGTTTGCTTGGATTCGGTTCGGTTTGGTTTGGTTTGGTTTGGTTGGTTGGTTGAGCTTTTGGCGATGTCACCGCCGCTTTGCATGTCGCGGACTCGCAATAACTAAACAAAAAATATGAAAAAAAAAGAGTTGCCAGCCAGCCGCGTTTCGGCTGGGTGGCAGCGTCGCTGGCAGTGGGAGGGCTGGCAGAGAGAATTAACGGAATAATAAACAGGCGCTGCTAACGACACGCGGACGTTGCTTTACTTCTGGCTGCCACTGTAGTCGAAGCAGGCATTTGTCTGGCTGTCTACCTGGGCGCAAGGCTCTTGCACGAATCGTCACGAATTAATTGTAATTCATGCGCCGCAATTATCACATGAAAGCCAAAAACGAGCCACAAAACTTCTCCAACAAAAAAAAAATGAAGAACTTATGACACATGGCTCCACAAGGGGAAAGAGAGAGAGAGAGAGTGGGAGAGGGGTGGAGGGCTTGCAGCTGGCTGCAGGACAAGTTTGAAGTTGCCGAATCAACCCGTTGGCCATGGGCTGGGGGGTGGGCTGTGGGTGGGGCCCGGTGCACGTATCGAAGACAACTGAAAACTGTTTTCGAGGTCACAGCCTAACAATTTGTTATGCCCGCCTTCAGTCGACGTCGCACGCTCTGATGAGTGGGCGTGGCAGCGGCAATGAGCGTTAAAGTGAGCAGCGCCAGCGAGGCATGACATTTGTCAACAAAACAAATAAAATACCGCCAAATTCCTGAGAAGCTCCTGCTCGAAACTGCACAGCACACAGATACCCTACAGCCCGGGGTCGAGGCAAATTGATGAATCTTAAGCAACGTATTATCCACTAGAACCAGCCCAACTGGAGCTCCCATGAGTTCCGAGCTGGATGGGATCAGCTGCTGGAGCAAGTCAACGTGACGCCGTCTTGACAACTCTCTGATGCTCTTTTTGCCCTTAGACACAGGGTATCTGCAGCTCCAGAGACCAAGTATCTGCTGTGTTTGGGACTAGGATCTGCCCCCTAGCAGCCCCTTTCTTTTTAGCTGGCTTGGCTGAGTTTTAATCAGACAAAAAACTGGGCTGTGGTCGGAGTGTAATTTTTTTTATTTTTATTCAGTTTCTTTTTGGGGATGGACTGGCTGTTGGGGCGCAGAACTGTGGCAGAAGGGGTGGGAGTGGCGGTGGCGGGGGGCGTTTCAGTGCGCACAAGTTTTGCGCGCTCTGCCACCTGATTCCGCGCCGCGCCGTGCCCCGCGTCTGTCTTGGCCCGCCGCAGAATTATGTTGATTGGCAGCAATTTGTCATAACGTGAAATTAGTTTGTTGTCGTAACAAGCGCCGCACGTTTAACGGCATTTGCCATTTGGCCGCCGCCCCCTTACGTAAAAATATGTCGATAAAAACAAACAAATTAACATTAAATGAAAAGATTAAGTGTTTAAGTTTGCAGTTACTTTCGGTTGTTGTCCTTTTGACAGTCAGCCGCACGAAAGCCAACCTCCTGCCTTTTGGGGTTATGTAATTGGCCAAAGTAGGTGCCTGTGTTGCCAGACTGTTTAGCTGTCGGGTTTGCCAGACACTTGGCTGCTCAGTTAAGCATTTCGGACAGATCTGGCAGCGCCTGCAACAATACTCCGTTCAAGACAATCTGTGCTTACATTGTCCTTGCGCGGGATAACTTAATTCTGACTGAACAAGAAGAAGCAGCAGGAACAGCCATTAGTTAATGGACTAGCACAAGCTTCCGCATCCGTTTCAGTGGGTCAAATAACGAAGTAAAAACCTTGACCGCGTAATCAATGGTCCAATGATAGCTTTCAAAGAGGCCAAGCGCAAACTGAATTAAGCGACATCTTTCAATTGGTTTTTTGCGTCAAGGTTATTCTGTAAAAATTCACTTAAGTGAGGTTAGGTTAGGCTTAAGTTGGGTTATGTGCGTTGGGCTTTATTTAAGTTAGGTTACGTAAGCGCAAGTGAGGTTAGGTGCGCTTATTTGCAAATAATTAATGTCCAAATAATCGATTTATGCATAGATGGTGAACCCAGCAGACAGCAGCCAATATCCGGCAATGCCATAGGATTTCCAGCTGATTTAAGCACATGCACACGAGCTCAACTAACTGCTAGAAGTGCTGCAACGAGAGCATTATTATTATCATTAGGCCTGGAACTTGACAGCAAAACAAACAAAGTCCTGGCTAATCCTGTTACTGGCATTGGGTAGCTGTACATTTCTATTGAATGCACAAAATGTGCTGGCAACGCTCGAAGGACTCTAATTTTATATACTGAGCGAGTGCCGCCCCCCCTCCCCCACCGCCCACTTTCAGCTGTTGCGGTCTGCAAAGTTCTAAAGGCAGCTTCCTCTGCTCCGGCAGCTGCTACTGCTGCTGTTGCTGCTGCTGCTGTTTGCTCTGCTTAATTAATGCAAAACCTCGCGCTGACAAACGGCCAGCGGCGACGGCGGCGGCGGCGGCGACCGCCATAGCCGGAAGTTGAACAATTTCAGGGCTATTTAACTTGGCCAGATAGCGAGTGTTGATGGCCAAAAGCGAGCTGCCAGTTGGCAGTTGCCACGCTTAGTTAGCAATAGTTTTACAGCAAATTAAGAAAAGGTTGCACCGGCAACTCGCACACCCACACACACACCCACACACACACACACTGAGCAGCTGCTGTTTAAGTCAGCGCGTCCGTTGTCTACGCTTGCCGCATCCAAATTTGTGGCGACACACTCTATGCAAATTGCAGCATCCCAGACCAGCCCAGCCCAAAGTTATGCCCAGAAGGTACAGTCAGCGCAGCGGAAGTACAGTCATGCACACACAGGCACACACAGGCACACACAGGCACACACATGCACACATGTA